>NW_008752289.1:27764-28834 GCF_000715545.1 Opisthorchis viverrini | reverse complement strand
CCGGGAATTTCGATTGGGTCAAATATCACACTCCTGCATACAGTGTTCTAGCCAACCCCGAGAAAATAATCGCTTAGGTGATTTGATCACTGGGACAAAACTGAGACCATGAGTAGTAGTCGTACCGTGAGAAATGAATTAACTCGTCACTGAACTGAATTCTGAAATGCGGTTTAATTTACAATCCAGTTTATAGAGCCCAGTATACACGAGAAAATTACTTGGGTTCAGTAAAATCGCCCTTCAAGTCTTAGTTAGTGTGTGAGAGTACTTATATCAGGAGAGTCGAATTCCTGAAGTTAACCCAAGGATTATCGGAACACACTGAGAACCTAAAATTCCACTTAAGTCTGAATAGGAAGTCCAGAAAACAACCAGGCCAGTCAATCATTCAAACAACTCAGCAAAGTCAAATGAGTCCTCATTCACGCCACAGAATCACGACCGAATATGATTAGCGTTCAGGCATCTCACAGAAACACGATCGATGTTGGTGTTGTTCAATAAAAGCCATCAGTGTGCCGAACTTAATGCCAGAAAGGGCCACTCAAATAGTGAGAGACCGTTGTAATGTTCGCTCTCGCACGAAAGCTCTTGTTTCGAATAAACATTTTTTGTGTACACTCATCGGTGAGTTCCTCCTGGCACCTGTGATATAACGGTATCATTCCATTTATTTCACTCTGACATTAACACAACAACGAGGTACAGTTGAAGAGTTCCACCAGTTGGTGGCGAAAACCTGCTTTACTTAATCGCAAATTTTGTGTAACCGAAGTATTCGGATTGCCGTCTCAGTAGGGGTGTTGGCGGGATGCCCAACCTTTGACGTTTTGAATGCCCTAAGGTACCAGTGGAGTGAAAAACTTTCTTTACGACAAAAGGAAATGGTGCAATTGCTGCTCATATAAAGTCAAAAAACGAAAAGTAAACGGGACGGGAATTCTATTATTCTCGGCTTGCTTATTGCCATTTACTTCATTCCTCACCATTTAGCGAATGACTTCGAATTCCGTGCTGATGTTATGTAGTGGTCTGCCTCCACCCAGTTCCAAACATCACCTAGTTCA
>NW_008752289.1:25002-25803 GCF_000715545.1 Opisthorchis viverrini | reverse complement strand
GTGAAATCAATGATCAAAATTTTCATCACCTCCATTAAGTTTGTGCCCAACTTCAAGCAAACGAAATTACGTTTGATGTCTCGCCAGTAAGTAGCTAGTCCCTGGGAGAGTGCGTGTTGACTTTGTTCATCCCGGAAGTCACATTACTCACTAGTTTGCTGAAAATCCTTCAACTGCCCACCAACAACTTGGTCATTCTTCGGTACCGGTCCACAAGTTTCCATCTACCCAATATTCTGTTTGAACCGAACTTGGACATATTTTGAGAATTCATTCATTTGCACACGAATTCTGTTTTGAAATGGAGACACAGATGTGTTCATTTGAATTGCCTGTTTGTAATGGTACGCTTCAGCTAAGTGTGATGCACAAGCCTGCTTAGTATTTCAGTTGCTCCGATATTCGATTTACGCAATACGCTGTTGCTGAGTCGTCATACGTTGCTGGTGAAGTTGCTGAAAACTCTTGGACAGCCCACGACAGGTTTCGCCTCTCTTGAGGCTCCAGTCAAAACTGGATTGTTGTGCAAGTGAGACTGGTTGTCAAAATATTGTTACTCCAAACAATATGCCTGAGGAAGTTGCACAAGTGATAGATCTTTTCGGAATGCCAAACCGTTGTCGATTCATTAGGTAGTCGAATCAAATTAGTTCGACAGGTGTATATGTGGTTAGAGCTAATCACGCTTCTGATGCGCCGGTCGGGTCGCAACGGTCAACTGCACTTGTTGGACCGTCAAGGGTCCGCTTCGAAGCTACTCGGATTTTCGTGAGATGCACACCGCTGATGAATAACGAACGT
>NW_008752289.1:16729-22404 GCF_000715545.1 Opisthorchis viverrini | reverse complement strand
CAGTCTCTTCCAGAATGGTGGCAAAAATTAGACGAATGAATACTAACAAAGAGGCGACATCTAGGTGAGCAGTAACCACGACCGACCCGTAGTTACACATCCGAGATTTCATGAGACCTTGGTTTAAACATAGAAAACTTTTGTGTAAAGTGATGAGAACTGACCGTTTTTTCTTAGCCATAAAACTTCTCGCAGCTGTCACAGATGTTTACAATTCTTGTGCGATAATAACCCACGATTAAGACGCGTCAGGATATGGTGGGTAACCGATGTCACTCGCGTTCTTGTTATCACTCTCTCTCAAGGAAAAGGTTAATCTACAGCTCTGCCGTAGAAAGAACCTTCCGGAGGTTCTATTTGGCATGGGAGCTCAGGATAATTCAGTGCTTATGTCCAGAAATTACTGACCGTGTTTCGAATCCAGCCTCGGCAACTCGACTAGTCCCGTCCAGGCTTGGGCTGCCCGGCGATTGCTCAGCACTTGTGCTTCCCTCGAGCAATATGACGGCCGCATACCAAAACGGTGCTGCCGCTGAAATATTGTGTTCCTAATATTAAAACTGCTACTTGGCATCTTTGAATATCAGCAGATAATGTTCAACTGTAGTTCTGTGAATGTCAGATAGGTGAACTAAGGTGAATACCGGTGCGCAAATTGAAGCGTTTTAAAGCGATTGGAAAGGGCACATGTGCAATGCGTTTTGTTTGACCGGTACAAGCACTGAAAAAATGGCGTGACACTGCCAAAAGGTGTGACCTTAGAGGTTATTGGTCATCTACTTGCTGACATGGCAATCAAGCCAAAAAGGGGATTGCAAAGGTCTTACTGAATATTCGACTTCCGCGGTGATAACGCTCCATATGCCGGCGACGTTGAAATAACTGTCAAGCTGAGCATTCCTATCATTATACATTTTTTTGGATCCCTGGAGAGGCGCGTCCAAAGTGGCTGACGCATAAGCTATAAGATTCGGTAGAAAAGTGGTTATATTGAGTACTCTTCATTTGCGGGTTTGAGTTGCAAGTGCGAACTATGGTCAAACTAAATCCATCGAGTAAACACTGAAATAAGTTTTACTCGTGACCGATGTGTGTGAACAACACCAGAACAGGCCAGCAGAACAGCTAGGGAATCACAAGTTTTGCTGGGGCTAAAAACGGAATTCCACCCGCTTTTAACATAGTATTCGTCCAACGAGTTCACGGTTACGCTGGTTTTCTCGTGGAGAATGCAGTTTCCCTGTCGTTGCCGGCGGATGTAGACGAATGATCCTCTAGTCGTGCGACCGGTGAGCATCGGGTTGAACTGCCCAACTTCGACATGTGTTACATACCAAAGTGATCTACCCCTCAAAAAATTAGATATACGAACATTCAGGCAAATCAGGCAATCTAACCGTGTTGGGATTGAGGTGATCGACTTCTTTTTGCTAGTACAACTCGTAGTATACTGGTACATGCCAAAACACGCCCGAAGTGAACTGGTTGTTTTAATCCGGAAGATGGGAATGCCGGGACCCAGTTCATGGTCGACGGTATTGTGTATCGAATCAGGGAATATATTGCATGCCGAGACTTCTGATGTGCTGAAGCTTTCAAAGGAACCTATTTTGTCCACCTATTAGTACGGATGCGAAAAAGTTCAAAGCTGTGTTTTAAATAATCTGTTGCATTTTATTAGACAAAGCCTCCACTAGATCATTCTGGTAGTCAAACACATCAATCACAGAAACCACAGCCCATGGTCAATTAGTATTGACAGGCTCCTCGACTGAGGAATTATAAGAAGGGAGTTTCAGTCATCTTATAAAACCATTCATCCTCTGAGCTGCTTATGGACTGCCAGAATTATGAGAAGGATGGGACAGTTCCAACTGAGATCCCATAAAATCAGTCAAAGTAGTCCCAACTATTTGATTTGCTGGCAACATGTATGCCGATACCCGCCATGCAGATTACACCGCCATGAATCCTGGTCCTCAGCAGCTGAAACTAAGTTTATTTACAAATCAATTGGAAAAATTTTGCGACCGATTTTGAATTCATCGTTCCAGAGAGGTTTGTTACACATCAATGGATTTGTTTTGGGTAATGTTTCACTTTTGCCGCAAAAGCTACGTCAAGTGAAGTGAGTGGGTTGATTGGGTTTTAAGACAGTAAGTGAGCCACTGCGTGAGATTCCTTATGACTAGCCGACCTGATCGGTGTTGTGTGTTCAATCTGATGTTGTTGTTTGTTGGTCAGTGGGGATGACTAACGTGTACAGTAGATTCGTTAGGGGGGAGAATTTTGCTGCATTTCGAACGCGGATATTTCATTTCCAGTCTGAGACAACTTGATGGAAATTTCCTCTCGGGGCCGTTCACAGATTTCGTTCACCTGTGTTCATCAAAGGGTGCTGGGACATCGGTTTGGGGATGGGGGTGGGGTGGCTAATTGGATCTAACTCTACATGGATTTTGTACTTTTAGAGCCAGACCATTTCGCTGATAACTGCACACCGCCTCGTATCATCCGGCTTATCTTAAACAGCTTTCCACACGTTTGCAAGTTATATTCACCCTATTATATGTACGCTGAGATGCTTGGCGAGTTCCACCACCACGATCACCAGTAGCTGTGGCGTGAATATTAAACCCCGTTTCAGGATGTCTACATTTTCCAAATGTTCCCTAATCCAGTGCATAACCTGTCAGTGCCAAATTGCTGACTGTCGCTTGGTATTCATCTACGTTTCCCGGTGGTTGATTAACAGAACGCGTATGCTAATGGATTGTGATGTGGAATTCCCCGGATGTATGCAAACCCATGTAAAATTTCGTACAGTGGTTTCACTGCACTTTGTATACACAGTTCTTTGTCCTATCAACCGGGAGCTGATGATTCAAGTGCACTAACACTCAGCGTACTGCCTCGCCTTTTTGGCAAGACGCACTCCTTGGACGCGTTAGGAATGTCAGGTATTACTTTCTTGAGATGTAGTTGTTAGCGAGCACATCGGGTAAAGCAACTGAGTTCCAAATAACACTGGACTGCCGGCTACATTTTTGAGAAGATAAGTTGGTAACATCCCCAAGCGTTTAAGATGACGCCACCGGCCAGTTTAATGACCCAGTATGGATTCAGCGATTATGATGACTTAAATATAATGTATATTCCCATACAAGTTCCTATTCAATCACACTGTTCCGATTAGAATTGCGAAAAATGCCCGAGTTTCACTACCGTACGCGTTCAGTAGCTCGGTTTTTGACAGTTCAAATGTGAGGATTTGCCTTTTCATCAGCACCTCAGTGTCGGAAAAAGGCTCTCCAACAAGAAACAAAACGAAAAAAACATTGCGCACATTTGACCTTGAATCCCGGCTTTCGGATCGGTCCTGGGTGGACACTTATCATCGTCTGTCTTTGCGGGACTAACCGAATGTCTCTGCATCCAAAAGGCAACCGGCTCTTCTGACTTTCCTGATGTTTTTCCATAACGCGATTTTTGCGTGGTTTGAAGGTACAATCAGCTTTTGGGCATCAAAAAATACGTTCCAGGAATCCGTACTTGCTTACGCCTGATTTATTTAGTGTTCCTTTGCTCTGAATGTAAGTGAAGTGGTCTTAATTATCGGAGACAGAGATTTTATTCTCTAGACCTCTTCAGCATACACGCAGGACATTTCTCGGAGTTATCGTTCCGGATTTGCAATTCCGCTTTAAGCCTGTAGGCGACCAGCAGCGGCAGCAAGGTCGGCGAAAGATTCGCTTGGTTCGCCCCGTTTTTGACAGGTTCATTTTTTCACAAAGCCATGGTAATTAAATTGCTAATGAAAACACATCGATCAAATTCGCTTCCGGACGCCCACAAACCAAATAGGCTATCTTGTTCCTGTCAAACTTCCGAACTACCAAGTCCATTTTCAATAAACCGGGGAACACTTATGGTGCATTAATAATACATTCAGCGGGTATGGGTTTTAGGGATATATCATCACTTCGTGATCAAAACTTTATAAAAGGCAATGTTGCTACGCGTACCCCGAGTAAAAAAATTAAGAAAGTGACAAAATTCCGGGTCCACCATCTGATGCTTTGAAAAGCCATCCAGTGCTTTTCGAGACCTCGCATTTTTATATAAGTTAAAACCAAAAAGAAGACTAGATTCCTTGATTTAAAGCTTTGTGTAACCTCCGGCGTCACTCACATAGATTAACCCGACGCATCGCAAAACTATCGATTTGCACAGCATCTGAGACGTTCCATTTTGAGTCCAGTTAGTTTGTTGAGCCTTATCCGAACGCATTCCAAAAACACATAGTTGCCGAATATACATTTTCACTATGAATTTCAATACAAAGAACCTATTAATGTCCTCTTGGACCAGTGTTTTCACTGAGAAAGTCACCACTACGTTGCACCATTTCGTAGGCTCAGTTTGCTGCACAGTATTGTCCGAAGCGCATGGACACTCAAAGAAATAAGACACATTTGTCCTAGAAAACACCATAAATTGCTCATGTGCACAACTGATGAAGTAAGATTGCGCAAATGATCAGTTATTGAACAAAGTGATCATAATGGCCCATCATATCCTACTTTGGTTAAAATTTTACCACAAACCTAATTGATCTATGGTGGGTAGCGTTTTTCGCACCATCGCCATACATCAGTAATGCAAAGTTTAGTTCACACGAGACGCACAGTATAAAATTCCAGGCAAATGAACCTTCAAGTAGACCTGAACATGAACATCTCCACCTTGCTCGATGTGACTCCGGCCAGTTACCCAACCGCCCAAGATCAATCATGGCCAGCAGTGGTTTTCCAGTTGTACTTCTTGTATTCCAACTGAGTCTTTGGATTAGTCGGACCTCACGCCCACTGTTCCTTACAAGTTGCGAAAGAAAACTATCATTATTTTCAATGTTCATGACAGTGTCCTCATTTCGCGCAATACCACTTCCCAGAATTCCCAGGCATGCTTCATTCTGACTGTAAACACATGGTCATCCCGGACGGTATGCCACCCATAAGATGGGAATAAACATTATTATTATTAATAATTTTATTATTATTATAAAAACTAATATGATTACAGTTCGCACGCAATCCAAGTTACGCAAACTACATAATCGGATAATCTCAGCGCATATTCGAGGCAAAAACATGCCAAGTTCGGCTAGGATAATGTACAATGGTCAACTTGTTGTTTGATAACTGTTGATTTTGTTCGACATACAACTCATAATTCCGCTGAATGATTCGGATTCGTGTTGCCCGAAGGGTTTCTTAATTTCGATTTTCTTCGTCTACACTTATTTTGTTGTTTGCATGGATGTCGCTATCCGCTAGTTACACATTCGTAACAATGTAAGTTCCAGTGATAAATCGATTTTGTTGAGCGTTTACAGCAAGACTCCTGTTTTACAAACGTCTGAACCGAAGGCCCGGGCCACACACTGTGCTGAGCCCTAAGAATGGCAACACCGGTCATGGGCTGTCGAAGAGATTTCAGCAAAATCTTCCGTAGTAACTGAGTATGTATTTATTTCAGACGGAATACTTTCATATGACCCAAACGAAAGCATCACGCCGTATCCCTAGCTTGAAAAAGCGCAGAATGGTGAATTAACCTGTTTAAATCCGACCTGTCTTGGCAAGCGTTTCTTAATAATGCAGCAGCAGAAT
>NW_008752289.1:14324-16370 GCF_000715545.1 Opisthorchis viverrini | reverse complement strand
CGTACCCGCCCTGAGAAGAATTTCGTACACCAAAGAAACATCACTCTTATCATATCGCAAGTAAATTTTTGAAACCTAGCCGATCCTAGTATTATGTCAATGCAACATCCTCGATTTAGCCTTGCACTGGGACTTGCAACTAAGCCATTCAACGCTAAATTGTTTCCAGTTAAGTCAGCATATCCAATCTTTCCACCGCACCCGAAAACATGCCTCCATCAATTTCAATAATCTTTATTATGCGTTTTGGGGAATATTATTACCATACCAAAATGGACATAAAACCCGTTCATAGATCCGTTCCACAGATCCTCGTGGAAAGCTCACGGGCTGGGCATCCAGGTCACCATAATGCGATTTCGGGATCCACCATCTGCCAGGAATTAGCCAGCCAGTGGCTGATCGGCCGTCAAGACCACGCATGAAAATTAGGTCCCCAAGTACATGATTTGTGTATTCAGCCTCGTCGACTGACTGGATTGTGGAAGGCAACTTCATCGGCAGGATCCTGTGTAACAGAAGCGGGCGGCCAAATTTTTGGATGTGAGAAGCACTGGAAACGCAGAGGAATACTTGGAGTTTGAAACGTTTCGTAGTCACCATGCCCTGCTGAGTCTCCATGAAGCTCTAATGATTTTCCTGGACGCCACTGATTTCGATGTTGTGCTGCCGTGATACGTCGCCTGAGGAAGCGGAAGCGTATCGCCGAAGGTCACCAGGTGGCACATGCAGGGTGCGTCGAGACGTATGATTTACTTCGGCAGATGACCTGTGGTCCCGAGATGAGAAGTGAGGCGATAGATCATGTGGTGTCTTGTAACCGGTGTCAGCTGATGAGTTGGGACGCAACAAAGACAACATATTCAAACATGGAAATCACGTTCACCTCGGAATCCGGTGAGTCATGGTCCGTTGACTTCATGGGCCTATTTGGCCATCAGCAGAAATCACTGTATCGTAATAACGGAAGACCACCCGGTTCTTTGCGGTCTCCAACTTGAAAATTAACCATGCGTCTACCATCAGTGGGATGGTATTTTATCACATCGTGGCCATCCATCTGGTACCAAGAGTTCCCTTAAGCGATTAAGGGCCTTGCTAGTAAATCATATAGTTTAGGCATTGCTTGCAGAATCTGTTGCTAGCTCATCGTGCTTCCATACGAGCAACCAGGCACACGCTCCCGAATGTATGGCCGAGATCCACTCCTTCCGGTTCACCAGAAAATTAGGTTGTGGCCGGCTGCTCGCTTGTCTCAGTAGGCGCCAAAAGCAGAAAGTGGGAAAACTCAAGAAAACTTGACCGACGTTCAGGAAAGGACTAGGTAAAAGAGGCATAAAGAAAACTCCACCATTCCACATAAGCGTGAAGGTCAAGTAAACGAATCACCAGAATTAGGTAAAGAATGGGCTGGGGTCGTCTAAGCTCTGATATAGATGGTAAGATTTGCTTGTGTTCACTGACTGCTGAGGAAACGTCCATAAAATGCAAGACGGTCGGAAAACGAAAGGAGTAAATGGAACTCGACTTTGTAAATTACATGACATCCGAAGAGCTGACAAATAAACCACCTGCTAGAGCCCGACTAACGGAGTTAAATGAAAGTCGCTGACATGCGAGGGAACTCTAAATTAGGAAGTTGTGTAACCGTGGTTATCACCGACGAGGAAGGCGAGTAGTGTTTCTTTGCAAATCCGCCTCGCGTATATTGAATGTGAGCTCCCTTACTTTGTAGCAATTATTACTGTGTAGCATTTGTTAAGATCTTATTGCCAATAAACTGTAATCCAGGGAAGTTCAGGAAGACGCGTTCGAGAAGAGCACGTATATTTAGTTTTTATAAACATGATGCATATATGATTATTGCCTCCCTGCCCACTGGTCTGCAGATATTCATTTGTCATTCTCGATGAAACGACTCCGCAGCCAAGGCGTACTTTTTCCATCGGTAGTAGCACTTCTAAGTTCCAACATATTCTACAAGAAAATGGATGACTCCACCTGGCGGTCCGCCTGCCCCACATTTAGTAGGCTTTCAACCAGACT
>NW_008752289.1:11403-14314 GCF_000715545.1 Opisthorchis viverrini | reverse complement strand
GGGACTTCGTCACCAAAATTAAGTTTACCGACTTCACTATGGTCTATGTAAGACACAGGGCCAGGGAACCATACAACAGAAATGCTGAGCATAGTACAAAAATGAACGGACCGCCAAGAAATGCAGATGAATATCATGCATTACGGGAGGACTCAGCAATTGCGGAACACCCACTGGATACGGGACACAATACTGATTTACAAATGCTGAGGTTCTGAAGCGAGGACCGCGGTTTACGTCGCATGGACGTGTAACCGAGTTGGCAGAAATCGCTAGGCATCCCAGTGTTAACAGAACAAAAGGCGTGGAACTGGCAAGCCTGGGGACAACGGTTTTGAATCAGCCGAGCTGACGCGTGTTGGTGTGCGAACATCAGATACAAGATAAGTCATGGTCTGAATTCCACTTGACCTCAACCCACACGCTGAAACTAAATTGGAGGAGCACTCACAAATCCACAAAGACCAAAGACGATCCAGCAGTGGCAACCGAGGTTAATCATTACTCTAAAGTGGGAGATTAACGAAACAAACCCGATCAGAACTTATTTGAAACTACTTTAATCCACCAAAGTAAGAAGTTGACGAACACAGTAACCGAAAAGAGCCATACTTCACACTCAAAGCAGACCTAGTGTGACGATATGGAAGGGGCTCGCTGATTCGTTCCGCGTCTGTCTTATAATCTTGCCAACTTGGCGAGCAGCTCGGTTGGCCTGATGAAGCTTACGTGTCAAAAGCGAAACGTAGCCCAAATACAATTCACCGATTGTCTACCAAGCCCCTCTGAAACGTATAATATCTCGCTTGTATTGGCAAGTGTTCACGCTCATGTTGTTTCATGCCGTCTCAGCGTGGAATGCGGTGTGTCTTGAGAAGTAAACTAATGATTATTCAATTGAACGAGTATTGTTTTGGAAAATAAGCCTTTTAATCTTGCATTCACCACGCGGATGTGGGAATGATGCAACAGTGATATATATGCGCGGTTTTTCCACTGGTATCATAAATGAGGAGTTTGGTTGGAACACATCCTCTCGCCAAATAAACATTATCCATAGTCACAAAGTTTCGTAATTCACGCCATCACCAAATCCACCAAGTCACTGAACTTTGTCTACCGTTTCACTGCCAAACCACTGTATAATATATGGGGCAGGTGAAAAATGATCACCTCAATTGTTGCAAAGCTCACATTAAGTTGAGAGGAATCTGATTTAAGAAAAATAGTGTGATTTCACAAGTAAGCTTGGTTGCTATGTAGCAACGTGGTGTTTTCCAGAAATAACTGCCCAAAATTGATAACGGGAGTGCCGATACCTAACCAAAACCACACGAGAAAAATAGCACATACAGGGCTTTGCGAGGAATTATCCCGCAGCAGTCACCAATGTATTTACGGAATTTTTTGAAAACTAGATCTCATGCGAAACGGAATACCCAAAATGATTCACGTTTTCACCTACTCAGGCAGTGTAAGTGGTTTACAATGATTCAGTTGATTTGATGGCCCGCGGAACAAACGCAGCCTCTTACGTAATTCTGAGAATGACAAATCCAGGTACAGAATCAAGGCTCTGTCAGAAAAACTTGCAGTCTCCTCCAGAAAGGTGGCATGAATTAGACGAATAAATAGAACCATAAACCCGACATCTCGGTGAGCAGTAACCACGGCTGACCCGTTGTTACATATCCAAGATTTCAATACACACTGGATAGGACATATAAAGCTTTTGTGTAAAGTGATAAACAGTGACTGTATTTATCCGTACCCCTAAAACATCCCGTAACATTCATAGATTTTTACAAGTGTATTTGAAACTAACCCACGTTATAGACACTGCGAGATACAGCTTGTACCCGACGTCAATCGCGTCCTTGTTGTCAGTCTCTCTCAAGGACAAAGGTTGAACTTCACCTGCTCCTTAGAAGCTTGATTTAGAGAGTTCAGTTTGGCTTAGGAGCTGGTGGTTAAGGCTCAAATTTACTGACCGTGTATCGAATCCGGCCTCGGCATCTCGACTAGTCCTGTCCAGGCTTGGGCTAACAAGCGAGTTATTGATCATTGATCTCTCAGTCAAGCCACATACTATTGGTTGCAAAGGTTTCAGCAGGTACTGACCTTCCGCGGTGATAATGCTTCCTATGCTAATGACAGCGAAACGCCTGGAAACTAAATGTCAGGCTGAGCAGTCTTGGCATTCATCATTTCCTTGGGTCCTTGGCTAGGTGTACCGAAAGCAAACGACAAACAAGCTATGAGTTTCGGCAAAAGGGAGCTTATATTAATTACGGTTCCTCCAAAGAAGTCATGAACATTTGGTTATTTGTTCATTTGCGGAACTGGGTTACAAGTGCGACCTATGTTCGACTTAAATCCATCGAGTTAGGTTTAATCCTGTCCGATTGGTGTAAAGAATTGATTGAGCAGCCCAGGGCAGGCCAGGTGACTAACAAGTAAATCACAAAATGTGCTCCGGCTAAAATAGGCATCCCATCTTACGGCGCGCGCGGATGCCCAAAGACTCAACAATGCACGAACTCCTAGCTAGATTCTCTGGTGGCCAGTCAATACGCAAGTTGGATTCTCAGATATCAAGTGCTACCTTTAACCACTGTTCTATGATAATTCCCCAGGCTTTTGACATAACATCCGGCCAACGAGTCAACGGTTGTGCTGGCCTTCTCGTGGAGACTCGTGCAGATTCCCAGTCGTTCCCGACGGATGTGAACGAGTTAGCCTTTAGCCGTGCGACCGTTGTGCATCGGGTTCAATGGCCCACTTTTGACATTTCTTATATACTGGAGTGATCTACCCCTCGGAAACTCGGACATATACACATTCGGGCAGATCAGGCAATCCCACTGAGTTGGTATTGTGTTGATTAACATATATAACTCGTAGCATGCTG
>NW_008752289.1:8609-10241 GCF_000715545.1 Opisthorchis viverrini | reverse complement strand
AACTGGCCAGTTGAGTGCGGAGGTGATAGTGTGCGTGGCCCAAGAACTGCCCGATGCCGCAGTGAAGCCGCAAGAGAAGGGAGATGGTCCACCAGTGGAGGAACTGCAGACCAGAATAGAATAGCTCGCGCTACAGCTTGGAGCCGTGAAGACGGAACATGCTCGAACCAGCCGGTACTTACAGGTGTGGCACTTCCGGCCAGTGGAACAATCAGTGTCCCCGTACTTAATCACCTGCAGCTGACAAAAAATTTTGAGCGCTATTCTTTTCCTGGATGAGTCGACGTCAGCGCACTGACACAATCCGCCATACAGGCCATGAACGAGATGGACGGGAAGAAGGAGTTATGTTTGAGTGACTCAGGTGTAGGCGTATCGCTGAAGCGGAGAACGAACCAAGCTTAACGCGGTCTGTGCGCGTTAGTCATGAATTGTCATGGATCGTCAGCGCAGTCTATAAGCCTACGCGACAAGTTCGCAAACCATTCGTTTTCGATCAGCCGAGCTATAGAACCCACAATATTGGGAGCAGATTTTCTCAAGGTCACAGATTCCGTGATTGGCCTAAATCAACTAAAACTGGTGACAAGGTGTGGCGCAATCAAGCTTGACGTTTACTCAATCTCTGCCTTGAGTGATTTGCGTGTCCGAAGGCTTTCGCCTTTTAGCGTACCATCAGCGGTTAAGGAAAGTTATGAACTGTTCAAGGGGATGAGGAACCGTTTTTTTCTGCCCGTGGATTGAAGAATAAATTACCCTGTCGTCAGAACGCTTCACACCTTACGGCCTCCCGTCCGTTGCCGCTTTATCGGCTGGATGAAGTCAATAAACAGATTGAAGAGGTGTTGAAGAATGGAATAATCGAAGGAGCCAATAGTGTGTACAAATCCCCGGTTGTGCTTGTGAGGAAGGCGAACTGAAAATACAGGTGTTTCGTGGGATTCCGGCACTTGGATCAACTGACCGCAAATCGCGTTGTAGTTTTACCTTCGAATGCGGAGTGTTGCGATTCCCCACAGCATTCCCGACATTTCGCTGTGTTCGGCTTGCACCACGAATACTGGCAACCACCTACCAAGGCGGAGGACCGAGAGAAAACGGCGCCTACGTTTGGGGCAGTCCAATGTCAATTTTGACGAATACCGTTTGGTTTGTCTGGTGCATCATTCACATTTCGGCGCTAAGTGCTTGGTTTGACGTAGGGACTACAGAATATTGCCATGTACGGGGACGATATCCTTGTGTACTGCAATTCGGAAATAGAACACACTTGAGGGCTGGATTGCAGCGAACCAAGTGGCTGGTCTGCGGATAAATGAGGCTAAAACACAGCTCGCACGAAGTTCGGTGTTACCGCTGAGTCAATGCGCACCGCCGAAATATTGGCAGAGATCAAGTATTGCGCTATTCTCAATTCAAAGCAGACCTTAAAGTGGTTTCTTAAACGAGCAGCATACTACAGCCGGGGGCGTGAAGGATTTCAATACGAACACCGCCCCTCTGTACGACTTGGTCGGGCAAAATCGGAAATTCTACTGGACCGGAGACGCGAATGCCTCTTTAGAGCGTGCCATTGCACGGATGCGGGACAACCAGTTGACCCTCAAACTGCCCAGGGTCGGAGTGATGTTC
>NW_008752289.1:0-710 GCF_000715545.1 Opisthorchis viverrini | reverse complement strand
CCACGGTCATTCTGCATCCACGGTCACTGTGTTTTACTTCAATTTCGTGATAGTGCCTACAGATGTGAACATTCGCGGAATCACTGGACAAACAGCCAAGTTGAAAATGGAAGTCGCAGGAGATCCGATATTTCTTCATAGAGGTATTATTTCATTTAGCTTACGGAAACCTTATCGTCAAGCGTAAATTTGTGTATGGGAAAGGAATACTGACTCCCGTCGAAACTTCGATTTGGGCATCTCCGCTATTTACACCAATAATGGCTGATGGTTTTACTTTGACGCTTTGTGGAGACTACCGAATACCGCTAAATTCGTGTCTAATACAACCTATATGCACTAAGGAACTGTCCGAAGATGTACTGTGTCGTTTAGCAGGTTCAAGTAAGTTTCCAAAAATCGATCTAAAGAGTGCCTACCTTCAAACACCACTGCACGAAGTCTCTAGTAGTCTTACCGCGATCAACGCACCTTTCGGTGCGTTTTGTTTTCATTGGTCAGACCGCCTCACCAACTGTATTTCGTCAAGTGGTGAATACTATTCCAAAAGATTTCGAGGGTGCTGTGACCTATCAGCATAGTGTCATGGTGCATGCTGCTGACAAGGCCACTCATGATATGCGTCTGTCATCTTTGCTGAAGCGTTTTTCCGCGTTCAAGTCTCCAGGTTAGGTGGTGCAAAAACATTTTTGGGACCCTAGCCCGACCGT
>NW_008752288.1:137134-138179 GCF_000715545.1 Opisthorchis viverrini | reverse complement strand
GATATACTAAATATTTTATCAACATATACGCAAACTTGCCAACGAAATGTAGGAAATATGCAGTGAGTTTCTTATCATCCATGTCGGATTTTGTAAGGCACCATATGTCGAACAGTTCAAAATAATCCTCTACGTCACGCGCGGTTGAATTAACATCTAATGGTTCCATTTCGGCAGGCATGATGAATTGTTCCAATCGCGACGCCAAAATGTGAGAATTAGGTTTCGTACGTATATCGGTATAACCAGAAGAACTAGAAATCCAGAATTCAGCGAAGCGTAACAATCAGCACGTATGTATTCGGATTGGCGAATGTGTACAGCATATGGAATAATAAAACAAGAGAATAATGAATAGAGCAACGAATAGAGTATCAGTCATGTTCATCACAGCCGAGTTTCCGCATCAATAATCTGACAACTCATCCGTCGTCGGACGCTGAAAAATCAGTTTTAGACATCTTTGTACCGCTTACACAATGAGACAACGTCATGACTAGAAAATGGGCGAACGTGAACTCCGTGACCTGTGCTCCGGCTGCATCAGCGAAAGGAACACAAGTTTCACCGTTGTTGACTGCTGGAGCCTGGACATGCAGACTCAGAGTTCGTGATAAAACAAACTCCAATTCTACCATTTCAAACCGCTTTTGTTGATTCCGCAATGGTTCTCGAAGCTGATTAAATTCAGTAGACATCATGGGCTCTAGTCCTCCAGTGGTTTTAAGGGTATATTCCCAGTTAGTTCTTGGTGGCAACCGTCCTAGTTAGCCTTATCGGCAACAAACAGCCACCAAAAATATACACAGTGGTCTTGGCGCCCAAAACCGGGGCAAAACAGATGTAACAAACAAACAAAAGGTGCACGCAGCGACAATATTCTAGAAATTCCTACAGCTGATTACAGCATTGGCGACCGGGGCTTGGGAGATACTGGATCATGATTGGCTGTTAAGTTCAGACGTTCGACCAATGATGGCTCGGCTTGTGGGGAATAGGCAACTGGCCCGCTTTTCTGGCGAACCGCATGATGAGCAGTGTGGTG
>NW_008752288.1:133892-135604 GCF_000715545.1 Opisthorchis viverrini | reverse complement strand
TGCTTACTGGGCTTCGACTCATGGGCTTTCTTTCTGTTTCCTATCCACAGAAATTGTCGTTAGCACGTGTTAACGACAGGTACATGTCTTCGGAGATTTCCGAATGCGGAGAATTAGTGCTAATACACATTTTAAAAAACGCGGCTGATGATGTGCATCATGGTCCATTGGGAAATACTGGCTCGAGAGCAGCAAGTGGAATTCCTACTTTGCAGGGATTGCATTAATTAAATCATCACACCATGCATATAAACTACCCACAATTTGAGTATTTCTGGAATTCCAGGACAACTGGGAACTTAGACAACTTCGTTGACCGTATTTTCTTTGTAGCACTCTTGCGCAGCAAGGGAAGACTCGGAATTTTGTGAACAGTAATTATTATGTGCAAGCTTAATCTTTTTGAATTCGCACGCTTCCGTATACGGAGATATCCCCAAAAGCTTCCGTGCTCCCAGTGGTGTCCATTGTCCGCTTTGTTTAATTTTGTGATTGGCGAGATAATGAGGCGAACGTCAGTGGGTCTTCGAAATCCTAGTTTTCGGACAGCTGCTACCAAGAAGAGAAGGAGGCATCATCATTATAATTGTCAGCTGTAATAACCGCGTACTCGTCGTACAGTGGTTGTAGCTGCCGCAGTTTCGTTCACCGATGGTTTGGGGGGGGGAAGGGTAGGTAGCTGCGCGTTGCAGGCGGGAGCTGATAGATTGCCGCATAAATCCAACACTGTCAAGTGGGGGAAGGGGGTTGGAAAAGGAGCTATGCGTTGAAGGCAATAGCTTGGATGCACGAGCGCCATTGAGGGTGCAACTGGGCCATATCTGCCAACGTCTCTGGACGTTGATGTGGCCCGTCTCGGGGTCCCCATCCAGGAAGACGGAAGTGACCAGCGCAGCTGAGCTTGCTGGTAATGGCTTTCATACTTCGCTGCCAAGTCATTGTTTGACCACCTCTGTCTCTCTTCCACCCTTCACCCGGTTGTGCTAAAAGCCCTTCGAGGAGGTCGGTCGACTGGCATGTGCTAAAAGCCGAGGAGGTCGGTCGACTGGCATACGCAGCACGTGGCCAAGCCAGCGCAACCTATGCAGTGTGATCAGTTCATCTGTCGATCGAGAGTTGTTTCTCCCGAATATCATTCGACGTACTTCAGAATTGCTGATCCGGTGTTCCCACCAGATTCGGGCAATGCTCCGTAGACATCGATGGTCAAACTTTGAAAGTCTTTTGACGTCCTCGGCGCGCAGCGGCCAGGTTTCTGATCCGTCACGAAGAGACTGGTGTGGCGGTTTGTGTACCTCGGCAACCAATGAGCTATACTGGGGAGTGTCCGCACGATGCTCACAGAGTCTTTCATACCAGGTTGGTCCATGGGTAGAGGTCCGACGAACACAGTCTCCTGGCCCTCCAGGTTGGAGGTTGGAACATGTATGTCGACGTGTTCCGTAAAAAATGGTAATGTACTTGCATTTCCAGCCGAACACCGCTGCCTTGCGGTTAGGCTTTTGAGCCAAAGGCTTTGGTTGAGGACCCTAATCGTCTTCCTGTCTAGATGTGGATGCCCTGACAATATCTCGGCCCAAGTACAACCATGATATTCACAACTAACCGTAGAGTGATTTCACTCGCATGGCAAAATCTTGATTGAAATCGAAACTGCTTTCGATCCTTTTGAAATGTGCCTACTACGCAGCCGATAAACACTGCGCACTCCA
>NW_008752288.1:122419-127306 GCF_000715545.1 Opisthorchis viverrini | reverse complement strand
TCCCTTCACGCTCCTGTCGCAGGGACAGTATGACTTTACCCCCAGACCGCCTCGTACCACGATTACTCGTAGTGCGGGGTCTCGCTGCTCTTGGTCTGGCTGCTCCCCTTTGGCCTTCCTGGCATGGTTGTACCTTTTGGAACGAAGTTCCAGCCAGTGTAGCCTGCGGGATCATTGCAGCACTCAAGTCCGACCACCACGTCAAGGTGGCAGCTTTAGGTCGGAAGGAGGCATAGGTTTTTCTAGGTGAACTGAACAAAGTCATCCCACCTTTTGGCAATACTTTGTACCCACGAAGTGTAAGGTCATTCTCCGGGATATACAATCGCTGGACGCGCCACTTACAATCCAAGGAGATGCACTCGAGCTTGTGGGACGTTTTACGTATCTTGGAAGTTGTATCAGTTCCGACTGTAGCGTATGAGATGAGGTCAGTTCACGAATCTGCAAGGCCCGGGAAGCGTTTGCTAGTTTGAGACACCTGTATTATCCCAAAATATCGAGGTATTTGTGTATCAGGCTACGGCGAATAAGTTTTTGTATGTCTCAGGCTTGGCCCGTTCGAGCAGCACAACTGAGACACCTCCAGGTGTTCGACAATCGTCGTCCCAGCACCATAGTTTATGTGAGTGGCTGTCGATGAATCCTTATCGGTGCAATTAGAAAGCGTGTGTTCGGGTGTGCCATGGAGACTTCCACCGATGACTGTGTCCAGCTNTTCCGAACCATCGTTGCGGAAGAGCACTGCTATCCGTGTCCAGTTCAAAGTGGCGCAAGCGGAGTGGTGACCATGCTTTGAATTGGCACGTGGTATGAAAGAGATGCTGTCGGTACGACTCGCCATCCAGAATGGGGCAGCGTGATCCGCAATGTGCCTTGTTGGAGGAGCAGGATATGGCTGTAAATTGATGCCAGAGGCGTTCCTGTTATCAGCGTTGAGCAGTTGATCAGTGTTGAATCCTGGTTTTATGCCGTCGGTGCTGATGATGTATGCAACCGTTGCGGTCCAGCTATCTGTATACGTTGCAGCTAATGACACTGTTCAGCGCACGAATTTGTCAGTCTCTAGGAGTGGGCTTTCTGAGATGTTATTGGTCGCAGGGTGAGAAGTTGAAGTAGAAAGAGCATATGAAAGTAAAAGAGTGGAGGCATCAGCAGCAGTCTGTTTTCGCTTACCCGGCATTGTTTATTGGCAAGTAAGGCGCCTGGACGGCCGATGTTGCATTACAGTAGATTTAGTTGTAGGAATCATTGTTATACTTGATCTGAGGTACCGCCAGGGCACTCACTTCTGGACAGGAGGACGATTAGGTCCTCAGGCGAAGATGATGATGATGATGCAGGCGAAGACTTTTCGTGAAAAGTTAAACTGCAGGACTGCAGTGGTTTACATAAGATCGTCAGAGCTAGTCGTAAGCAGCAAGCTGTACCGTTTGTTTCAGCCCCACCTTGAAGAACCAGGCGGCTTTCCTAATCAAACCCATATCAGTTGACCAACTTTGTTTCAAAGGCTCGGTGCTTGTCACACGTGCACTTCCAAGTGTAACTCAGTTGTTTCTGGAGGTGCACAAACCATCACATCTGTTTGGTGCAGGGCAGCTTGCGCACAACAAACATCGATGGTTAGGATCACGCTTCGCCCACGTTGTGCACCGTCTTGCACACCTGGATTTACAGGTGATCAAACCATAATTTGGCACTTGACTGTGAAACTCATTCGGTCCATCCAGCCTCCGCAGGTCGGCTCCAAGAATCGATAACCATGCGTGTTTGACGACGCTTACCGACGTGGCCTAAAATGACAACCTTGGCCTACATACTCCTTATTCTTGCCATAGCTTCCATGCTATGTAGTACTTCGCCTTACGTTACGTTAACTTCTTCTCTACTACTCGGGAATGGGAATTCTGTATTCTCTCTACAGTGTTTAAATTTGTAAGTTGCTGAGCATTTAGGCCCACTGCTATTTATCGGGCTTCATGGATAAACACAGAAGTAAACTAATTCACTCTGGATGTAACTATAGCTGAGCGGAGCAAGATACGGCACGACACAAAAACAACACTCGGTGCAGGAAATTTGTTGGTATTTGCTTGTGGTGGGTGCTGCATTATGCTTTTCTATTTATAAAATGCGCACCACTTTCTAGCGTTTTTTATTTTGCTCCACTATTTATGGGGCGATTCCTATCACATGAAAGGTCGTCTGCTCAACAGCTACTCAGTGTACTTCTCGTACACGCTGCAGATAATTCATTTTACCGTCGGATTTTCTTACTTTTCAGATTTAGCCTTGGTCCACGATGCAAATTAATGATGTCAAGTCTTGTGCGTTTGATTACTGGTACGATTTGTTCAAGGATGTCACTGAAGAAAGGTACGCTTACTTTGTAAGAAATACTTTGCTTCCTTTCAGTGTCATACTTCCCTTGCCAAAAGACGTAGTCAAATCTCTTCTAGAAGATAGGATCATCCTACCGAAGAGGTAACTGATGATTTCTTTTGGTAGGCACCGTTTACGGTAATGCTTGGCTGCTCAACAGTGATGGAGCTTCCATAAGTTTTTTAAACCCTCAGTGATGTGCAAAGATTCGAATGTATATATCTTGCAGGGAGGATTCTGGCTGCTGCGCAGCCTGTATGAAAGGATACTTTCGATTGTACGGCATAAGTGCATCAGTGTTAATTACTGGTGTTCTGTCCATGAAGATGATGATGACGACTTCTCCTATACATCCGTGTTCTGTCAAACCTTTTGTCTCACAATACCACCGATTGACCAGCGTACGGTTACGCAGTGGTGTTGTCCAGCTAAGGAAGGAATACCCTCTGTTGGAGGGGCGTTTTGTATTTCTAACAGTGTTTCCTTATATTGAGTTTTTCCATTTGAGATCGGAAAAGGTTAGTTGCGCGCAGTGCTCGCAATTATTGCGCTTTGCTGATCGGAAATGTTCACCTAAAAAAAGATAATTCAGAAAATACCCCGTAATTTTTCTGAAATTCTAGTTCAGAGCTCAAAAAACGATTGTGATCGAATGCCTTGGAATCTAGGCCACTTTCAGTCCAGTCCACTCGCTCATTATCGTGTGAATACTTATTGCAATCAGGAACTTCTGTCAATAGAGCGGATGCAAAACGTCTCAGCTCCATTCGGCTGGTATTCTGTTTTCTTTCGAAATCTGCATTACGGTTGTCAGACTCCATTAGAACTGCGCCACTTCCTTTGAAGAGTGCGGGGTGCATGTACACTGTCACGCTTGGGGATTGATATCTAGCGCCGGATTTCAGTTGCTGGTGGTGGGTTACTGTCGATGCTTCATTCAAGCCCGCTGGGTTATTCCAGCAGTTGTGTTGAAGGGGACCGACTAAACTATTCTTTGAAGTTATTAGCACACCGCTTAGGACGACGATTGAGGGAGTGAATCGCCGTTCCGTCTTTTTCACATATTTTTCACTGATACCTGCCTTTTGACCGGTTGACCGAAATGGTTGAAATAGGGCGCGGCTACTGCTCGCAGCGAAAACCCTCTTCATCTTCGAAATCCATCAGCGTTCTCTATCATTCTTCAAGCTCCTGATTATCCTATTTCTGAGGGATCTGCGTGTGCCATCACAGTCGCTAGTTGCTGGAATATCCCTTCTTTCTGCAATAAGACCTGCTGGTCTGGACGATATCTAGTATTCATTTGGTCGAGTTAGATGGCTTGGACAAAATTCTGAAAACTAAGAGCATAGCTTTTCAATTGGAATATCCCTTCTGGTGGCAATAAGACCTGCTGGTCTGGACGATATCTAGTATTCATTTGGTCGAGTTAGATGGCTTGGACAAAATTCTGAAAACTAAGAGCATAGCTTTTCAATTGGACTGCATTCAACCTTCATGCGATCGTTGTCCTTCGCATGACTCTGCGCTTGGAGTAACTTTCTAGCCAGATCAGCTCGATAATTCTGAGCTACTGAAACTGGTCGAAGTTGATGAATGGAATGCTTTGACGATCGCAACAACATCAGAACCAATTTATCTACCCCAAAAGAAAGTACTATGTTTCATACTGGCTCTCTGTCGGTAATTGATAGCCATATGGCCAATTCGAGTCCGTGACTGTCTTGCGGTTGGTGGCCTCCAACTAACTCGATGTGAGCGTTTCTGCTGCAAGTTTTTACTGGCCAGGAATAGTGGCGACAGATCATGGTAAAACTCGTCCTTCTTAGTCCAAGAACTGCTGATACGGCAAACAAACACCATTTACGGCACCGATCTGCATTGATCTCAGTTGAGCCAGATAACCGCACAGCGAAAAAGCGATTGTTTACTGGGACCCTCTCCAGCACTGCGCTTCCAGCCCTAGGGCTCAATGCAACTCCCTCACCGCAGATACCACCAGCCATTGCGTCAGGATCACAGGATACCCAAAGTGTGAAATGTGTAACACTTGAGCTTGTCCTAACCGGCTTGAGGAGAACGAACGAAGTGGGGTCTTGTATGCGTGTTTCGGAGACACAACATATATCGATAGATAGGGAAAGCAAGGTTTCAGCAAGGGATACCTGTTGCCCAATTTAACATAGTACGGTTGAAACGTGGATCAAATCCTTAGTAGTTATTAAGTGTATATTTCGGTTCGTTTTTGTGGGCGAAGGTTTAGACGCGGAACAATGGTTAGGGGATTGGCAGTTGGGCGGATCTCAATGCATCGTTCTATGGGTGTGGAAGGGGTTTAGGCGAAGACCGGTAAGCGAAGAGGTGCATCATCATCATCATCAGAAGGTTTAGAGAACAATGGTTAGGGGATTGGCAGTTGGGCGGATCTCAATGCATCGTTCTATGGGTGTGGAAGGGGTTTAGGCGAAGACCGACCGGCGAAGAGGTGCATCATCATCATCATCA
>NW_008752288.1:82582-119462 GCF_000715545.1 Opisthorchis viverrini | reverse complement strand
AGAGAGTTATTAATGGGGTGGGGAGAGGGGGAAGAAAAAGTATGTGAAGGAGAAAGAAGGGAGGCGTCAGCAGTAGCCTGTTTTCGCTTACCCGCCCTGCTGTATGCAGCAAGTAAGGCGACCCGGCTGATGGTACCACGCGACGGCCGATGTGGCATGAGAATATTGTTAGTTGTGTAGGTCATGGTTGTACGAGGGCTGGGATACTGCCAGGGCGCCCACACCTAGACAGCGAAGAGGTGCAATGGCGAATGATACTCTCCGGTTGTCCAGGCTCAAGAATGGCGTTTGGTTGAGTTATTCCACCGTGAGCCTTTGACTCAAAAGTCTGGAGGGATATCGGGTTTTGTTCAGGGACCATGCTCCTAGCCTCTGACTCGAAAGTCCAAACCATGAGGCAGCAGTACTTAGGGTTTTCTTGGAGAACCCAGGAACCAATGACTGAATGGTCTTATCCACTTGGTTTCATTGGTCTGGCCTGGCCCGAGGACGCAGGGAATAAGGCATTAATTACTATCTCGCTGCTTGAGCGGCTGCGCACAGCAAATGCCTTTTGAGCAGCACCGGACTCTTTATTTTTGAAAATATTCTGAGCATATTAAAAAATTCGCCGGTGGTCACGGTCAGCCGTTGGGTGATCGCGGCCTGCGGTTTTTAGGGCCGATTACTTCTAACCCGCCCTTTCTCGAAGGAAGCAGCATGACTGTTTCCATGCCTTACTGCCCTCACACCTTTGTCTCAGATGACATTACGATATTACCTCCATCCTTGTAATACGGTTTCTCGCAGTTCTTCGTCGGGCTGCTGGTCTTCTTGGAATGGGCTAACCTGGGAGAAACTGAGTTCCCGCCAGTGTAGGCTGCAAAATCACTGCAGCACATATGCCCGACCAAGGCGACAAGGTTACAGATTTCAGTCGGGTGTGTGGAAGAATAGAAATCATCTATCAAATCATGCCCGTCAGTGTGCTTCGTTCGTATGGTTCAAATGGAGTCAGTCGAAATGAGGGGCGAAAAAACTGAACGACTGTAGAAATATTCGTGTCCGTGTTCCTGGATGTACCCGGTCGGTTCATCTGATTGGGAGCTTTACTTCGCGTTTAATGCAACAGTACACTAGAAACTGGATAATAAGTCTCTTGTAAGCAGCGCTATATTAAACCTAATTTTGAAGTGGGCTTGTTTAACGAGTTCATTATATTTCCAGTGTGCGAAGCCATTTGGAGTTGATATCAATTCGGAGCGACTAGAAAAAATCTGGAATAGATCTTGCCACACATTATTATTAAATGATCTGTCACGTGTTTAATTTGTATTAGCATATTGTTTGCCGTAGAAACTTTTTGCGCAGTTTACTTTCCTTCTGCACAACTTTTTTCACAGCGCACGTCTCCACGAACCACAATCAGAAGACTCAGATGATGACTGCGTATGTTATTATGTATATGTGTATTATGTATTATGCATCGCCCAACGGATACAGTCTGTTGTGGCGTCTAGTTGAGGGAAAACGGCAGCATTCCCACAAATCTGCATGGCTGGACACGTTTTTGTTCTTCGCAGTTATCTTCATGTTTAGTCGTTTTCTGGATTTGCGGGCTAACTAATAAGCCGAGTCTCTCGTTACTGTGACAGGTTGAGGTCAGCAGTAAGCTGTTTGTTGTAAGCCTTAGGACCCCGTAAAAGAGTAACACTGGTCTGAATAATTCATTGCGTTTCAGGTTTTCCGCTGTCATATTTCACCGTCCAGTCACATTTCCTACGCGATTACTTACCAGATCTTTTAAAACTTTACTCGTAATCTGGTTCGCGGACATCATGTGTAGTGGCCCATCGCAACGCAACAGTCTTTTGTAGCTGCTTGCTCAACGAAAGACCATCGTCCATGTTTGAATTTTGGTTAATGGGGCATCACCTTCCCTACGGAACTGAAGTGGCGATAGCATTTTGCTGCCTTGCGGTTGGGCCATTGGTTTCGTCTAGGAATGATAGGTATCTGAGATATTCGAGCACGACCCTGGCCGGTGCA
The DNA here is from genome assembly GCF_000715545.1 of Opisthorchis viverrini. Taxonomy (NCBI): domain Eukaryota; kingdom Metazoa; phylum Platyhelminthes; class Trematoda; order Opisthorchiida; family Opisthorchiidae; genus Opisthorchis; species Opisthorchis viverrini. Next base: position 117,434 of record NW_008752288.1, on the reverse strand, counting down.
CTCTGCTGTGTAACTTCTGCACTGCATAAACTCAGGTTACATCCGAAAATTCTCAGGACAGTTACACCACAGTTTGTGGTCAAAACTACATCTCAAGCCGTTAGCCACTTTGTTCTGTGATATTTGTTTTGCTTCTGTGCGCGCACTTTTTGGTTATAGTCCTGAAGCGTTTCTTAGCTATATTGTTATTGTTAGGTCGTGATTGCGTGACCAGGTACGTCGAGTGACATATGACCTTAAAGCTTGAAAGATGACACTTACAGCACACCTTTACTTCAGGCATTTAGATTTTCGCAGGTCAGTTTCCACCTAGAATCCGGACAACATGATGCTAGTCCTAGTATCTCCGTCAAACCTCAGGACAAAGCGTAGGTTAATCGTGACGTTTCCGGTCCCAAGTGGCTCTCATATCTGTAATAATGGTGCCTCCTAGTTTCTTGTGTGGCTCATGTGCTTTTCGAAGATAAGAAAGTACCTTGTACCTAGCAGTTACCCAGGTTATCAGCAACTCATCACTCTTCGGAATAAGAAATTCCGAACTTGGGTCCTAGGGTCATAAGAGTGATCTTTCTGCGTTTTGCCGTATCCGCGAATGGCCTTCTGTGTCTGCTCTCGTGGTTTTCAGAGTTTGGCGTTCAAAGTGAACTTAACTTTGACTCAGATGACTATTTTATTTCTTCCTTTACTTTGTGGACCTTCTTTCGTGTGTAACACTGTTTTGTAGGAAGTCTGGACGGACGAATCAGAGGCACCAGAGGTTCGTTTGTCCTCATGTTTTAATTCGTTGATTTCTAGCGTCCTGAATTTCCAGAATTTGAGGCAAAAGTTTCAGACGCTATCGCACAGCTTGGTGGATGCGTATTTCCGAAACTGAATTGGAGCGCGCCAAAGGTTTCTTCTCGGTATACTGTTTATCGTTTTCTCTCACAGGATGCATATTGGTTGTTGGGTGATAACTCGCTTAGGTGTCGGAGTTTTACTGATGTCTACCTTGTCCTCAAAGCGTCCGATTTTATTGCGCATGATCTCACTGCTCCGTAGGTTGTTGCACCTCGAGAAAAAAGACGCTTCAAACAGCTTTGCCCTCTGTACAGATTTCCCAGTAGAAAACTTACATGATCCAGTTGAAGACTACCAACCACAACTCGTAGTCCGACGTTGGAAAGATTGTCGACCAGATTCAGAATTTCGCTGTTTTGTGCGGAAGAAAAAACTTATTGGTAAGTTTGTTCGGTGTGCTACCCGTATTTTGTGACTCATCCCGATTGCCCCACAGAGGGTTATCGGTTTTCCTGTGGTCTGCGAACACAAAGTTTATTGAAACTTCTGTTACTTGTCTATGCAATTATGGAGGTTTCTCAGCGAACGCCGGGAACACTGAACGGCATATAAATGACAGCATAGGAGGTATTCATTTTTTTACCTCCGTTCCCTCCCACTGTTACAACAGTAATTTGTCTTCTTAGAGCCCAACGGTTTACGGGTTATAACTTGATTGAGCTGTTACAGGCGGTAATACGTTTTCTCGAGTTGAGGTTTGACCACTTAACTCATCCTACGCAGACTACAACTAATGTTTGTTCAAATAATAGAACCTTCTCGTTAGAAAACAACAAGACCAATGCAATGAACTAATGACCAAAAACCATTTCTCGTGAAATCGATCTAACAGCCAGTATGGTTCAGCCATACAAGCGAACCATACCACTGACTGTATTTTTGCACGCGAAACACCCACCACTACACCATCCATCAGACAGACCAAACATGTTTTCATCTCGCTTAGATTGACAGGTTTATTTGAAGGTTTTCCAATTGGAATTCGGTGAACCACGCAGTTCCTGGCTGTTTCTCATCCTCCTTTCGAACAGCCATCAGTGTAATGATCCTTCTCTATCCAGACTGGTGTTTTCACCCGTGATTTGCTCCTCTGTGCTTCACGGCGAGTGTTAATCCACAAATACGATCCAGCATGTGACTGTTATCTTCTTGGCTAGTACAGCTTGTTTTTCACTGAAATAAACTGCATCAAATCCATGGATCAGCTCTAATGTACTGTCCACCGATTTCACATTAGTAAGACGTCGAGTTCCTTGGGTGTGAACACGGCGGGTTAGCATCTATTTCCGTCAAACCACTTCGACGGACCCTCCGCTCACAAGAGGTACCGCCACGTGCGCTCTACCCTCACCAGCGTGCACAACCAGTCGAACCCCCTGTACACAGTGTGAACCCGGGGTAACAAAACCAGAAGGGAAACAGTGGGAAAGCAGTTTCAGCTATCGGCGCATTATTGTTCAACCAATAAACGACTGAAACACAGTGAATGCGAATGTGGTGACCGGCATCAGCCACAAGACGAACCCAAGGCACGTACTAATGGCCATCTATTTTCTACTACAGTAGTCTGGCACCGTCATAGGCTTCGGAATATCCAGCATCATTGACAGGTGTATACACAAAGTGCAACACCGCAAAATACAAACAAAAGGCATCTCAGAATGGCTTTCTAAACAGATGGTGAATTTGCCGCTGAACAGTGCTTCACTTTTAACACGAAAGTTTGGTCAAGTTCCTTTGGCCAGTAGATCAGTGCTGAGCGTGAATCAGAAGTTATTGTAGGTTTGCGCTTGTGTCTGAATGTTATGGCCGATGGTTGGGGGAGGGGTGGTATTTGAATCCATTTCGTTCGTGTTTGTCTCCTTGATCTTGGGCGTCTTTTGTAAATTCTCTTGGTCTGTGCGGATTCGTAAGCGTTATGACGATGTGGTTAGGAGTTATGACTGCGTGGTGGTGTGCTACTTGGTTCCCGGTCTGCTTTAGAACTCGGTCAACTCAGTAACCTACTCACTTGGCCTGATGACGGTTTGTATCAAAAGCGGAACTTTGCCCAGTTGCAGCTCCAACGATTGCTTACCAAACCCTTCTGAAACGACAACTTCTCGATCGGTTGATTGATTGACTGTAAATGAAAACAAAGTAGAAATGGTGAAAAAACGGCAACTCACACTAGGTACTTAAAGTGGGTCACCACACGAAATTCCCGTTTGGGTGGTGGTAATTCCCTGGTCGCCGACGCGGCTGTCTAACAGCGGCTGGCTTGGAGATACGAGCATACTGAAAGATAGCGACCAGACCAACGAGTGTGTGCATACCTTGCCTCTTTTACTTCCAGCCATACCGGTCGTATTAGAGTAGTGGTGTTTTGTGACCGCTGTACTTTTGTCCGCTTTTGGCCTACGGTCGTAGAGTCGATCATTACAGTGTTAGTCAGAGGGGGGGTATTTAAAACTGCTTATTCAGGAATCATTGTTCTTGATCGATTGAGCAACACTGCAGGTTGGTTTCGCTCGCCATTTGTGCTCAGAGTAATGAAACTTTCTTTTTTATGATAGTAAGGGGAATTTCCCATGAGTGAATTAAGTAGCTTTTGTTCCAAAACCTATTTGAAAGGACCGACACGATGAAACAACGCATGTTTACGAACGGAGGTGCCGTTAACATTAGACTCATCTGAATCGATTAATTTACGATTTTCGACCTTCCAAATAGTACATTACTTTTCACTAATCTCACTGATCAAACAACACGATTTGGCATGCACTTCATACCTGTGATATATAAATTTGGGTGGGTTCAAGGTCAGGTGGAATGCAACCCGGGATTCCTGTTGCAGATCATCCAGTTGGTTGCAAAAGTCAACTACTTGGATAAGAAACCACTTCTGGAATTGGATGCATACGTTACGCATGAGCTAAAATATCCAATCCATTGAAGTGTGAGTGAATGCGCGCTAACTAGCTGACGTAATTCTTACAGGTTTCAAGACTGCTCCATCTTAGCTTGGATACAGCTCTCCTACTGTAGAATGAAGCACAGACAATCAACGGCTGCTTTCGTTCATTTCAGCATAGCGCAGGGGTGAGGGAGCTCGACCGCCCCAGTGGGAAACTTCGGGAGCTCACTTTGGGGAGACCTGAGTCTGATCCCCACGGGCGTCTTAAATTTGGCTGCCGCCCTTCCTGTGTGTTTTTAATGTAAACGACTGTCCGACAGCCCACGACCGGTTTCTCCATTCTCGAAGCTCATCGAGTATGTGCAGGCCTAGAATTTCTGTAAACTTTGTGCTCTGCTTGAACCCAAGTTGTACGAAATTTATGATATACACACACTTGTGCACCAATTCTGTTTTAACGGGAGGCTCAGCTGAATCCCAGCTGAACGAAAGGTTCAACTGGCATTCAGTTGAGTATCCCGTTAAAACCAAGCTAGAATGCAAAGGAGCGCATTTCACGAATTCCCCATAACTTGGGCTCAAGTATAATGTAAACTTGACGGAAACTCGAGTACTGCACCTACCTGATGGGCCACAAGAAAGGCGAAATCTTTCATTTTCATCAACCGTATGAGTAGTTTTCCTTCAAGAAACTATACTGCGACATCTCGAATATCGCACCAACGTGAGCATGTGACAACCCTTATGGCAGCACATTCATTGCAAGAATTTTGTAAACGAGGAATTCAGCTGGGATTTCGTTGTCTCCTGTTAAAACGAAGTTGACGTGCAAATGAGTCTATTTCTTGTAAACGTTCTAATAAAAACAGTTCTAAAACACACCCATCCCTTAAAAAGATGTAATCGTTTTTACTGTCTCCTTCGACCGACGTCAAAGTGACCTTCGTAGTCTCTTTCAACTTTCCCTGTTCTCAACTTCCTTCTCAGAACCCCTCCCTGCTTGGAAATATAGGCGTGGTCCCATTCGGTTTTCATAGTTGGGCGCCTGTCATCCCATTTATCTTAGACAGAGTGAGATAGAAGACAAATCCTCCTTCCCTCATCCGTGTGTTGTTCGTTGCTTATACCTTCTATTATTGGATTAACTTTTCTTCAGTTTTCTGTCGAGGATTTTTCTGAGAAAGTACGCTGGTTTGTTGTCAGGTCACTGAAACACGCACTTTAAGAAATACCTCTGTCAGTTCCGAGTTGGATGCGTTCCAATTCAATCCTGGGGATGTTTTGTCGGTTTTCTCCCACTCCACTAATTATTCGGTGACACTTGCCTTCTTAGTTCTTTCGCGAGGAACATTAAGCAGGCTGATCATCAGAGACAGTAGACGCGTGATGGCTTTACTGATAACTTTGCACTTGAATTTACCCTGGCTGCAACCAAGTGTATTGTAATTTTACTTGGCTAGCTCTAAATTCCATTCATCAGCTGGAAAGCTTAGTCAGTTTGTATTCTTTCACAGTAGTACCGTACCTGCTGTTTTCTTTTCAGCAATATCTCAGCGCCATCATGACGCCTACTTCGAGTCGGCAGTTCATCATAAGGAATCAATCGAGAAGAAGTTATGTACTTTCTTTCAGAAGCACATTCGCGATCATTTTCCGATTTCCGACTGTAAGTTTGTACCCGTATGCCTCCTTAGCTTTCTCAGATGTTATAGATTTGTATTACGAACATCAGGTGAGCAAAGTTGATTTGATTTGACTATTGTTTCCATAGTCATCTCGGAGTCGGGTCGACCTTATTGATTTTAATGTATTCGGACAACCAACGGATTCTCTCCTGTTCTCGTGGACGGAGTTGGAACAGGTGTCCACGACGGAAGAGGTGTGTTCATTTTCCCTATTTTGTCCTGGACTTTTAGCGGTTAGCGATGCATGCCTTTTTCTTCTGGGTATTATCGTCTATCGTTTCCGAGTGTCCGCATTTCATTGTTGTTTCCATTATTTTATCATACTACGCAAGTGTCATGATATTCCCCCAATGCCACTTCAAGTGGCAAACTCCTGGGGTTGTGCAGATTGCACGATTAGACATTATTAATGAAGACTCCGAATTTTCGGATGTGTTTTATGTGACGTGTTCAAATATCATAATTGACTAGGGCTGGACAGTTGACCGTTTTAGCGACAGGTCTTGTTATGCAATCTGGGTCCGTTTCTCTTTCGCAAGATCTTTTTACAGTAGTGAAAAAATGCCCCAACCCGAAGATTGTTTCCGTCCCTTAATTGTCCGTTTAGCAAGACAATCGGAACCCGTTCGATTTCATTATCTCCGGCTTGTTGTATAACCTTCGTTTATTCTATGCTATCGTTTAGCTTTATTTGCGTATTTGAAACCAGATGTTTCGACGCAGCTGAGCTCTCAGTTGCCGAGTTAGGTAAGAGAGGTAGCGAAGAACATTTTTGCATGACGTGGAATGCGAGAGTGGTCCTCATAAGACTGGAAACAACATCCATGGAGAGATAACGTAAACAATGCAAATCACTCATTCGGACGATCTCATCCAAGAGCCAGTTAAGTCGGTTGCCACACTAGCGGGACAGAAAAATATATCCGTAGTATACGGATCGCACCGGAGCTACACAGTTTCGCCAACCTGCTTTGTCATTGGCTCTGGGAAGGAGGGTCCCTCAAGAAAACTTTAACAACCGCTGTCTCCCGGTTCAGACTCTTGAGCCAAAAGCTAGGGACACGGTCCCCGAACGAAACCTTACGTCCTCCCACTGCCTTGTGCGTCAGACCTTTGAGTCAACCAAACACTTTTTCGGCCTGGGCGACCGACATGCTAAACCATTAAACGGTTGAAAGGTCTGCTAGCGGACCGAGACAGCAATGCACTCTTATTACCCGCCGCATTCAATTTTGCTTGACAGTTGATCTATAACTCTGGACCGACGGCAACGGGAATCCGCATGGTGGTGTCTGTTCTACGGATTGGATCCATCCTTTCGAGAAACGGAGTGTTTCCTGTGTGGATTTGGAGAAGTGATTTCCTCGATAAGGGTTACAGTGAAATACAAATTCCGCGCTTTAATATTTTCTCCTAGACGGGGTACTGTACACACATCTTCAACCTTTTTTTCGTAATTTATTCACTCGGTGCAACCGCCGTGATTCCTTTCTGGAACCATCCGCCCGGACGAATTAAACCGAATACTCACCATCCATCCACAGTTGGTATTACTCGATGTAATCAGTAGTAGTTCTTTCAGCGGAATTGGAGTGTCACTCGGTAAACACTGTAGACAAATGAATTTTATCGTTTTTTGTTAAAGAGAACGTGAGACGCGCTGGCCAGTTGTCAGTAAAAGTGATGTATCCCATCAACTGGGCATCCGGGTGCGTAGGGAGGATCAATAAGATTTTGGACTTTTAGTAAACTACAACCAAATTTCGCAAAAGTGCACACAGCCTGTTCGCTCCTGGTCTGTGTTTCAAAGTGATTTGCACTTTTCCACGGTTATTTGATAACTCAATGGATTTCTTTGGCAGTATTACTACTCCAGGCAGTGTGTGGACACGTAGAAAAACGCACGACAGTTACGATATAAAATAGAATCCAAAGGTTCGCCTCGCTGCTTGAAAATTCCATTCACTGATACGAGCTGAGCTTGGATTTCTAAATCCCCTGACCAGACTCGCTGCTAGATTGGGTCTATGGAAATTGAGTGTCCTGTCCTTCCGATGTCTCATATTGCCAGGTTATCTTTCCTCGACGTTTGTACACTGGAACGTGCGTAGCAGTCAACATACTGTCGGCGACATAGATGATTGGTGCATTTATTCCTAATCGGTTCGTTTCCCAAGCGGTTTGAACACTAATAGAATAATACGACTACGGTTGATAATCTAAATGACTGGGCTTTTCTTTACACAGAATCAGCTTGGCTGCAGTATACTCTGGGGTGGCAGAATGTCTTTGGGTCATCATCATCACTATCGACAGCACGAAATAAGTGTTCAACACTGATGCTTCGCTGCCGCATTTGGGTAGCACGACTAGAATGCTGCCCTTACACGGGTCGGAACGCTCATTCGAACTATGTGATGGACATACTCACACAACCTGGTAGTGGCGACCTCTGCAGGTGATACTCTTCACTGCCATTAGATCTATCTATTATCTCTGTTAGGTCGGCACGGTGGACTTCTCGTCGCCCATGGTTTCTGTGAACCAGTTGATTGTATTTACGTTTCACTCAGGTGGAGGTTGGGGCGAGATGGCTCAAGTGGCTAGAGCGCGAATTTACTGACCGGAAGGTCCGTGGTTCGAACCCGACCTCTGCCTCTCGACTTCCCCTGTCTAGGCTTGGGCAACCTGGCAGTATCCCAGTCCTCGTGCTTCCTTCGGGTAGCATGGCAGCTAGACACCGGAAAGGTGTTACAGCTGAACGGTTTTTTTTCCGGTGGAGGTTTGAATCTTGCCAACTGTTGAATATTTGGGCTAAAGCGAGCAAGCACTAAACGAATTCCATTATTTGTGGTAGGCATGCGTCTTATCCGTTCCTTGCGACCCATGGACACCTATGCAAACCCTAGACTAGATGCTGAGTCCTACCATACGGTGCGAAAAATCCTGATATTCACTACTTCAAGTTCAGTTGAGCACCCGTTCCGAGCGGGTTAAATTGATAAATTCGGATAACAACGTTATAAGCATATCATGCGCAAAAAGCCGCGCACTAGTGAGAACTCGTCTGTATTGGATAGGCGATGAGATCAGGTCACATATCGTTACCATTCGGTTCCCGGAAATTTGAGTGCTTTGCTAGAGATGTCAGTTACAAATGTTGGACTACGGGCTCGAGAAGCCGTTTGGGATCAAGCCAGGAGCTCGTGCCATCAAAGGCACATATCACCTCGTTCAACTGGTTTGATTTCTGGGCAAAGAAAACACGGGGACGTTAAAAGAATAGCCACAGAAAAGTTCGGTTGGGGGGCGAGATGGCCCAAGTGGTTAGGGCGCGAATTTACTGACCGGAAGGTCCGTGGTTCGAACCCGACCTCTGCCTCTCGACTTCCCCTGTCTAGGCTTGGGCAACCTGGCAGTATCCCAGCCCTCGTGCTTCCTTCGGGTGGCATGGCAGCTAGGCACCGAAAGGTTGCTACAGCTGAACAGTTTTTGGTTGGTATCACCCATCCAGCTACTCAGCACAAAATTCTCACGGCTAGTTAGTTGATTTCAACCGTCCTGAATTCTCACTTAAATTCCATGATACAATCTTGCTACAGTTTTTACTATGATGTCATCGACATTTCGATCCATGACCACTTAGCCTTTCTTTTTAATTTAGATCCCTCAGCCAGTATTCCGAGTTCAAGAAGACCCCTCAATCCGACCAAATGCTTTCAGACAGTACAGCGTGCCCGTCGATTTGATTGACATTGCGTCTGGTTCCGATCCACGCAAGATGATGGACTTTGTTCAGGCAGTACGTTAAATATGCGTATTAGCGTACCGACAAACTTGATGTTTTGACATCTGATGCTTGAATGTTGGGGTTGGTCAGATGGTAGTTGATGTGTTCGTGACGCTTGGCAATTGGCTTCCGAAAGTTTCTCCATCATCCGATCAGACATCGTTGGGCGCGGTCGAGTGGCTGATTTCTCCACTTCTGACTGTGTTTATGTGGTTTCTAATGAGGAGTTAATACCTACGATGTAAGTGGTTGGTTGTGGAGTGACTAGCATGTAATTTAGACAGTCCTCTTAGGATTCGTGTCGCGTTGTGGTCTTGTTATCTTGTATCAGATTGGCTCTTTGAGTACCTCCATTTCAGCAGTTCTTCTCTCTTCTTCAAATCTGTCCATTTTGCTTTTCTCGCGTTCTGCATTCTAGTCAGCCTTCCTATAATGTGGTTAGTGGAGCACCAGCGTCATATGCAAAATCCAATATAGTGACTGTGACAAACACAATATTGGACAAAAGTGAAGATGTATACAATCGGCCCAATGTCCATGTACCATCCCAAATAGGAACAAACAGTGAACATGAGTTTGTAGAAGCGTGGCATTCAACTGAGGAAGCCATCAACAAACACATTGAGATCGACCCAATCTACCGGCCTCAGGATTAAAGAACTTCGAAGCGATCCGGTTCAAAATCTACACAAGAAGTCACAAGAAAAACCAATAGGGTCGTCTAAGTGGACACAAAGCTTAGCGGATAAAACCAAGACCACCGAAATTCTACCCAAGTAAATCAGAAACCCAAAAGAATAAGAGATTGGGTCAACCAGAAAGGTGCCTCATGAACTGGTCGAGAACCAGAAAATCAAACAGCGCAATGAACAACGCAAATGAGCCAATCAAATACGAAAGAAATATACTAAAATCGGGTGCCCAGTCGACTAGTCAAATGACGCGAAGCACAAGAAAGTCAAAATATACAGCTCAATAAAAGAACAGGACTGCTGCAATGAGGATACTCGACTAACTAGCCTGATGGAAGCTAATCAGAACAGCGTGCAACGCAAATCCTGGCCGCATTATATAAATCAGGTACTAGTCAATCCGCAGACAACCAGTCACGTCGTAGTTATTAACTTATCTCTGGGAGTCATATGAACACAAAAGCAGTGGAAGAATCGTCCACCCGACTGCACCTGACGATATCTCTTCGCATGGTGGAGGAACGTCTGCGAGCCAGTCCGAAGCTTGGCGAACACATCAATAGCCATCCGGCAACAGCCAGTCAATAGGTATCATATTTCGATTGGATAATTTGGTTCTTGATTGTCTGAAATGAATCCTAGAAGTCATCGTTTTACCTGGTTTTTAATATTTCGGCATTCGAACACTATTCCTTGAATGAACGGAAAAACACGCCCAGATGCGGACCCGAAAAGTCGACCTCGTGCTTACTGCAAGGGTGCTCTACTCAGCTACCAATGACGTTTGTTTATCGTCACGACCATCTACCCGAACTTCACACCCACCATTTTTCTGCACGTTGGATCAACACTTGACATCTGTCACTACCGTTTGTCACCAATCCCCCTGTGTGACTTCCGCACGTTGATATTGTGCGGATACCGAAAGGGATTTTCTGGGTCCTTGGAATGAGGCGTACGAGTACACGCATTATGTACCAGTAGTAGTAACCAGCTTCTTTATAGGAAGCCGGTAATGAGGAAGTATTTTTCATCTAATGGACTCAAAGAATATCACATACCGAGCCGGCTCAAGCACTGAGTGAGTGGTTTAAAAGCTTTTAAATTACCACAGCGCTGGCACCAACCATCGCCATTTCATCGACTCACGCTGTATACACTGTTCATCAAACTAGTAGTGTTAGCCATGCAGTCTCAATCTGACTTGCATCTGCGGCAAACTTGTATAGAAAAGGAGATGTATAACGGCTCTGTGGAACTCCAATGGCGGTGGATGTGGAATTCCGCCATGAGTTTATACTGCAGCTATCGCGTTATAGCTACATATTCGTCAGGTGCTCCAGACGTCGAAAGATAATCCCAAAATCTTATTCTACCGGTAGAATCTAAGGTTGCATGTACATCCAGGAAAACCACAGTGATCGGTTGCCATGGACAGTGCGATATTCTAGAACCCAGTGAGGGTACAGTTGAGGTAGATCTATCTATCCGGCTTGCTTGTCGCGCGCATGATCTTTACGATACTGGCACAACCTTTGGAGAATTACAGAAGGTAGCGGTTACGGTTTTCTGTTTATGGTGGCTTCCTCTTGCTTCCTATTTTACATGCTAATACAACTGTAAGATCACTACTCGGCGACTGAAGCCGTGGTAAGTGGAGCTACTATATCGGATACAACTATGGCGCCTGTCGCCATAACACTCAAACTCGGCAACATATCATGTTGACTGGGTTATCGGTATAGTCACTGAAACTTCGCCGGCAGACTGTACTGCACCTATGCCTCTCCGACCGAGGAGCAGAGCCTCGGGATGTTAGCTAGGTGATGGATGGTGGATAATGGCAAAAACACATAATGATGAAGGTTGAACGGCAGATTGCACTTCAGTATGTTTGATACCTCTCAATCTCCCGTACATTGGTCGTCTCTGGCCTTTCTTGTGTTCGAAGTAAGCGTGACCGAGATTCATGTACGGATATTTTCTCTCGATTTGTCTTCATTATGAGATGGCGTTTTCAGGATATGGGGTTACGACTCAGTTTTTTGACTTATTGGTTCAGGCACTTGTTCTCATAAGTAATCGCATGAGTGCTTGTTTCAACTCGAACTTAGGGCTTCACTATTCAGTGGGAGTTGACCATGGTGAATATAATTTTGAGTCTCTTAACTCCGAATACAGACCTGGTTTTGTTCTTGTGTCCCTATTTAAGAGTTCACACCATATCCAAGTAATATGTCTGGGTGCCAATCTGCAACAGACAGCTAGTGTCAATTGTGGAAAACCTGATGGAGGTAACCAAAAATATGCAGGTTGCTTGATAGTTATCAGACTATCCGTCATTGCGTAGTAAATTATACAAGCGGGCCTAGGCAGTGACCATAAGTGTCACTGTTGTCTGATTGTATTAGAGCAATATGGTACTCCACTGCAGCTACCCGGGTCCGTGGAAAAACCTTCCACCGTAATTGTCGATCAAACGAGACCTATCTTTTATCCTGCGTAGCTTTATTCCCACCCAAAGTTTCGTCTCGGTAAAAAACGGTTATGCCTCGACTTCATTCCAGTCCTCCCATTCTAGTGTTTTAGCGAATGAACCAGCGAGGGTACATAGTGTCTGAAATATCCAAAATGAGCAACAACACGCATAGCGCGCCTTATTAAGAGCAAATATATTCTGAAAATTCGGATGTCCTCTGGGCACACTACTAGAAAGTGGCACTCAGCGGTACTGCAACACGATTGGCTGTTGGGGCCATAATTTTGACCCGTCAGAGCTCGTCTAGTGACCCAATCACGTGTGAGTTAGGCTGACTGACCGTTGCGGCACCTAACTGCCAGTGGTAAGACGGTTTTAATGTAGGATTCCGTATGGCACAATTGCGGAATGTCGTTTCAGCCTGAATGAATCACGCGAATCGAACGAGTGACGCGTGCAGCCGAATTCCGAAATCAACCCAAATTATTGGCATCGTTCGACATACTATGCTTATAAAAGAAACGGCACCGACCAGGGCGCATACTGGATGTACACAAGGTGTAACTAAAGCAGTAAACCGTTCTGTCAACTTGACGATCCCATTTTAGTGGGTCATCAGTCAACCGACGCCTAACACTGATTAGGCCGCTGGCACAGATCCGTCTCGACCAACCTTGCGATCAAGAGTAAGATGTTGTCCAGCCAATTAATTTACGGATTGTTTTCTGAAACGATACATCACATCACCCTCTAGCTCAACTAACCATCGTAAAGAATAAAGCAAACCCAAATACCATGTATTACTGCATCACTCCTCACTAACTTCCTTCTTCTCTTTCCAGTGCTGTGAACAGAATTCCATATAATGAATATGACTTGAGTTTATAATCTCTTGGATAAATCTGTACAGTCAATAAACAAAATCTGCAATATAGTGTCATTTCTTTTTCACAACGCTGGATCGGCTTTTAGTGCGCTTTTCCGCGGATTTTTTACAGTACTTTTCAGCCAAACGGTCTAGCAATTCATCTGTTGACTTAAGATGCTTGTCGCGATTAGCTAGGATAGCAGAGACAAGGGATTCATCAGTTGCACGAGATTTTTGTTCACAGGCGAACAGCTTTTCTTCTTTGAGTGCCTTTTTAGCCCGCTTGGCTTTTTTCGACGGATGTTCATCCATGAATTGCGAGTAGGCTTGTACCCTCCCTTGTTTGATCAAAGTGTCGACCAAGCGGCGAATTCGTGCTTCGTCCTCGTAGGATGCAAAGAGGAGGGTTTCCAAAATGACATCCATATCCCCTTTGCAGCGTTCGTAAATATCCGCTAAATCATTTAGCTCTGATTCGCTGTTTCTGTACTTCTCCCGAAATTCATCTATTTGCTTCGTTGTTACTCGTGGAAACATGAGCTGCCAGTACTGGATCCAGTCCTCATAAGACTTGCTTGTAATGGTGCTATCTTCATCAACAATCCCTGTAAATAACCGATGTCAAAATAAAGGCATCTAATTGACAAATACCTGTTTCGTCATACACCTTGCGTTTCTCATCGTCGGAGAGAATTGCATATACTTTTGATAAAACTTGGAATTGTGCCGTAGCTTCTTTCTTCAATTCACCATTATGCTTATCCGGATGATGTAGGAGAGACATTTTGTAGAAAGCCTTGCGCACTTAAGGAGAGAAACAGGTTTATATGGATGGGTTTGATGCTTACATTCGGCCGATGTGCATTCTTTCTTGACTCCAAGTATGGCATACAAGTCGATGCAGTGAAAATGAGTCTGGCATTCAGTAAGCAGATCTGTCATACTGGAGCGAATCAGCTGAAGCAGAAAATTAATGTTAGGTGATCCGTATGAAATCATGGCATCCAGTTGAACACACATGGGATAGAACCAAATGTTTTATTTTTGAGAACCGTGGAAAATGGTTAGCACAACGTAGAAGTTCACTCCCATGAACATCTAAACGGTTTTTTAACTCCCTCGTTGTTCCACCATGATTCTGGAGCAAATATCAGCTCACCTAGTAGGTGTCCGTGAATTATCTCACTAACGAAGTATTAGCTTACACAGTAACGTCCGCAACATGTTAAGCAGATGTCGTTCGAGAAAGAAATTTATCTCAGTCCATTTGTTGAAATTAAGCAAATAACCCGGTGAGTCCGTTGATGACCCGCAAGGCCGTACCTGTGATAGCTTACGCGTCCAAATGTTGCACGCGACAATAGTGACCCGGGTACAACCTTCCTGTGATCCTCCTGTCGAATGCCCCTGACGCAGAATGAGGATTATTATTTTCCAAGCTTGATTGGAAGCTGTTGGAGCAGGGGAACACTGGTTATCTATGGGTTTCAAATTCATTTTTCGGATGAGTTCCAGCCAATCGTCCCGAACGAAATTACCTTCACCTCTAGAATTCGTTATTTTCCTATCCGTTGAGCAGCAAACCTCTGAGACTAAGCTCGTCCCTAGTAACTTGACTGAGATCAAGCAATAGCTGTTTGCTTTCCTCGTACAGATCGATGTATGTAAACAATATATTAAGGCACAAGGGTGTCTAAGGACGTTTGGCGTTGATGACACTAGGTTAGCAGACGAAAGAAAGAAAGCTTTCAGCTGTAGCACCCTTCCGGTGTCTAGCTACCATGCCACCCGAAGGAAGCACGAGGGCTGGGATACTGCCTGGTTGCCCAAGCCTAGACAGGGGAAATCGAGTGGCGGAGGTCGGATTCGAACCACGGACCTTCCAGTCAGTAAATTTGCGCTCTAACCACTTGGGCCCAATACGACGAATACATGCGCTCAGCCCACCACACAACGATGAGGGAATGAAACGTTGGTAAAAGGTGAAAAGAACATAGGAGGGACGCAGCGCGAAGCCAAGGAAAACGATTAAGAGTATAGTGCATAGATCACCATAGCTGAGCACCACGTAGTGAGGCACCATGAGCGGCGTCCTCTGTGAGCCTCACTTGACCTAACCGCATCGCACGACGGGCGGATTTAGCTGGGAAATCACATGTGCGCCACTGGGATGGGTTGCGTGCAACGTTCTACAGGATTTTCAACCACCCACAAGGAGGACCTCGTGAACCCCAGTCAGGAAGGTAGGGAGATCCCACAGCACTCCCTTTGGTTGGGTATGCATAGTGCAAATCCCAATCAACGCAAATGTCATTTTACTCTGTAACGCCAAAGAATCCAATACACGACTAAGTACCAGGTTCCGCATCACTGCTGCAGACTCGCAGCAGGCAGCTCACTCTTGATATCCCTGGGGACCTATGTGATAGAATACTTGAAGATGCCTGAGGTCCTCGGATCGGAGAGGGCCAAACATCAAGACAGCTCTTGCAACTGCCTTGTAAGGGCGACCCTTTAGCTTCAACAAAATTCGATTCTTACACCACAGACGACGCAAACTGGCAAACGCTACTCGCGTCTTGATCATGCACGCACTAAATTCATCTGTTACAGTACAATCACTGCTTATGCAGCTGCTAATATATGTGAACCGACGAATAAACGCAAGCTCTTCATTCTGAAATTTCAGATAATCACAACAAGGAGGGAATCTTGAAGTAGGACTTCGCACTTGGAAGGGGCGAATCGCATGCCAAAACAGAGGATCGCCTCTAATGTTCTGGTTAAATCATTTTGCGCGGAAAGTAGTTGTCAAATAACAAAACTGTATCGCCGCATAATACAAATTCACGAAGTGTTCGAGTGCACTGGAATCCACAACCAACATCGGAAATGTTTCCGTACATACGCTAAAATAAATTGCACAAGTGACACTCGGACGCCTTTTAAAGCAAAACTGTGCCGGCTGCATATTCCAAATCCACTAATCTCTAGAAGCGATTTCGATATCTAGATTCCCCTTAAGTGTGCATTCCATGATCACGTCGATGATAAAACTGGATGAAAAAAGAAAGAGGATACACACGACCGAATCCACTAGTTGTCAGGACGCTTCTGAACTGTTCATTGCGCACCCTAGCATGACCGGAGGTGTGGGAGTGAAAGGCACAAGGAACGTTTAAGAACTTCAAGGGCGTCTTCCTCTGGCGAGGAACACTTAGGAGAGATAATCTATCCACGCAGTCAAAAGCTCGTATACAGAGGAAAAAACCGCGATAGCTTTCGGAGTTATAAGTGACGCCGCCCAAGCATTCAACGTCGTTGGCGATGTTGCGGAAGATAGGTACCTCGGATGCGCTGCATAAATTGTTCATCTGCTTGTGATCTGTGTGCAGAAAAACTTCCAGACTCAGTGAACTGACCGACAGCTAAACTTGACGTAATGTGAAAAAAGCTCTGATCAATGCATCCTCCGACAGGTCGAAGCCCTACTTAGTGTTCTCGGAGTTGCGCCTCACGTGTTCAAGACAGACATCGCATTATAAGGGGAGCAAGTAGCCGCGTTACGATAGTCATGGGATTTATACCCGCATGGTTGGAACAATCGGTTCCGGTACCCTTTCTGCACACATGTACGACTAACGATTGGCTCAAATTCCATGGAACACGATCTTTCTAAACAAGCATCAATAACCTAGACAAAGCGTAACACAAAGATTATCCTCCATGTTTGAACAACACTTGGGAGAAGTCCATCTGGTCCCGCAGTCCGATTATGTTTCCGTTGAGAAACGAATATTAGGACTTCATCAACCGAAGGAGGGTCTAAACCTACAGAGCACTGCTCAAAATGAGCAGGTCAAGTGAAAGCTACAATGAAAGAGGGCAAGCTAAATTCCTGTTTAAAATATCCCGCTCAGCTATCAAGACGCTGGTCTCTATTATACATCACATTTCTGTCAGCAAGGTCAGATTTCTCAAAATAATCCCAGATTGTCCCAAACTTACTGAGACCCACAAACTCCACTAAAAACGCTGTAGGGAAACCATCAAGCATCTGAGCCACAAAAGCCAGCTAACAACAGGACGCTCAACCGGTCAATCAGCCTAGCAACGACCGACGATGATGAGTCTCCACACCGATCGGACAGCCTGGATTCAAGGTCAAAAGTGTGCTTTAAGTACCGCGATGATCTTTGAAATTTTTAAACTGGCTTGTTCGCAATAAAGCTCGTGTTTCTTGTTGATGGGTCTTATTCCCACACTAAGTCACTGGAGCGGGGAGAAAAGTTAGTTACGACGGAAGGTATCTAGGGTTTAGTTTTGCGTATAAGGTGATCCGAGCCACACTGACCTTTTCCATTTCCTGAGCTCTCCCTGTCCACACATAAGATACGCTTAAGATACCGTCCAATCGATCGTCCAGCCGAACTATCCTCTGAACCAGGATGAACAGAGCACCTCGCGACACGAGTGACAATGACCCCATTCAGTTCACTTAAACTCACCAGCCATAAACCATATACTATTGGTATACTGGTTCCGGCTGCTACAGTTTCCATCACCGGTCGCTTCTACATAGCCCAGGGCTGGGCGAATAGAGTTCTGCAAAGCGGATGTTCCTCTGGCATGTGCAGTGCATGTACTCAAAGCGGAACCTACGAAATATGAGTAATTCATCCATAGCGGGACAGTTCCTTCGTCCTAAAACCATCTGACATACCTCAGCATTGCTAAACTGATGTTCCCACCAGATCCGACCAGTGATTCGAAGACACCAATGACCAAACACTGACAGCTTTCGTATGTCCTTCCTGATCCATAAAGAACAGTGTGTAACGCACTGCCGCTGTGTAAACTCCGTCCTTGACAGACAAACTGACGTCAAGTTTGCCCCACTGGTGTCGGGGGTTGAGAAAAGCTGTCCCGGCCTTCCCGATTAGAGCAGTAATCTCATTTTCAGCCAGCCCACCGAATATTATACAACTGCCCAGGGTAAGAAATATAAATCGTTTGACTCGTCTGCAACCAAAGAGGTTTGGATTTGATCCCACCCAGTGTTGTAGCAGCACTTTAAAATTTGCAACTGTACGGCAGAACTGTTTAGGTTATTTAAAATAGGCTGCACTTTCGAAGGATCTGAACTAAGTAGAGTGATATCGTTCGCATACTCAATCTCCGTCAGCGGAAGTCCGGGGAGCATTTCGACCTCCGAGGTCACGGATTCACGGATTGACAAACGGGATCGAGACTTCCACCCAAGATTCCCGTGTCGATTTTGCTCTCGTTGTTCTGCGGATTCTGTGCGTGTAAAAAGCGCAAGCGGAAAAATGGTTTAGCACCGCGTTTTCGGCGAAGGGGATCATATGAAAGAGCATCCCAAATTGGGTGAGCGGTGAACGACTGTCGGAGGTTGGCCGAAATAACAAAAACAGTATGATAAAAATGTGCGTTCTGGGCTTGAGAGTCTTCACGTTTTTCCATGTACTGGTTGGATCAACAGTGAAAAACCTGTTGACCAAGTGCCATAAAACAAGGCACAAGTAAGTATTAGGCTCCCTCGGA
The DNA here is from genome assembly GCF_000715545.1 of Opisthorchis viverrini. NCBI lineage: Eukaryota > Metazoa > Platyhelminthes > Trematoda > Opisthorchiida > Opisthorchiidae > Opisthorchis > Opisthorchis viverrini. The sequence goes on along the minus strand of NW_008752288.1, from coordinate 98,619 downwards.
GGCGACGATATTCAAGCGGAAAGAGTACCAGCACCTCAAGGTGCGTTTCCTTAGCAACGAGTCTGAGGCCGACAACCATCTTCGTAGCAGCTCGTTGGGTACGCTCAATGAGAGTCACGCCCTTCTTGAGTCCTGAGTAGACAAATAGGTTGGCGTATTCAGGAAGCGGTCTTACGTAGACCCCATGGGGGTCTAGAAATCCAAAGGATTAACATAGAGAAAGGTAGCCCACATCATTCGTGGAATGACGAATGCCTTTGGAGCCAGCTTTTCAAGGTGGAGCGAGAGTAACAGGCTTGACGAGACTCAGATACCTAGATCCGTTGTGGTATCTATCTTCGTAATTTCTTCCGGTTCATTTGCACAATGCACGAAGAAGACTTCCACGGAGTCTCCTCTGAACGAAATATGGATACAATTTTCGTCAGTTGGTGGAAGCCACCAGGCCAGTGACCACTGCTTTTCAAGGTCGGGGGCGAGATAGTTCAGTGGTTAGGGCGCGAATTTACTAATCGGAAGGTCAGTTGTTCGAACCCGACCTCTGCCTCTCGACTTCCCCTGTATGGGCTTGGCCAACATGACAGTATCCCAGCCCTCCTGCTTCATTCGGGTGGTATGGTAGTTGGGCACTGAAAGTGTTATAGCTGAACGTTTTTTTCCAGCGTCGACATCAATTTGGAGGGTACTTGCGTTGGAATTCCGGGATTTCAAGCTGTCCGCAAAAAGTGAAGATTGGCTCTAGAGCCCATCTAGGTCGCTGACGCAGATCAGAAATAGAAATGGTCCAGAAACGGAGCCTTGAGGAACTCCATTGGAGACCGGTGCAGAACAGTAGATCGGGCAGACTTTCACTCAAGATGTTCCGTCTGATGGGAACACTTTAATCCAGCGTGGAACTTTTTGACCCCCATTACACTCGAGCTTGTGGAGCAGCGGAACATTCGGGACTAGACCGAGCGCGTTTGAGAATTCGGAAAATATGGATGCAGTCCATCGTCTGTGGTTCGAGATGAGTTGTCAATAAATACGAGGATGCTGCTCACACAAAAACGGTTTGAGAAGATTCTGTGCTGAGCTGAGGATATCGAGTTATTGGCAGTGAGGTGTCCCGCCTTAAAATGCGTTCCATCACACCACACGGTATGCGAGTGGGGCTAATAAGCCTGCAGAAATAGCAGTGGTCTCAAAACGGAGCCCTGAAGAACTCCAATGGAGACTGGTGCAGAACAGTAGGTCGGGTCTACTTTCACTAGCAATGTTCTGTCTGATAGGAAAGCCTTAACTCAGCGTAGAATTTCCCATTATTACCAGGAAGATTGCCTTCCAACCTGCCACGGCGGTGAAAAGCCTTGTCGGTATACTGGCACTGCGACGATTTTACTTCGTGACAGCTTGCCGTTATAAAATGAACAAATGTTTGGTGTACAGTCTATGTGGACAAATGGTTTCTGACAATGAAACCTAATCGAACGTTCAAACAAACCCGAAGATGACGAAGATGGTGGAAGCAGTCAGCACCCCGGTGTTGGGCATTATTTGCAGCCTATGATAACCAGGTGGGCGTTCGTCACAAGTATGTTAAGATCAGAGAGACCGGAAACACAATTCGATCACAGCTTCCGATTTTACGATTGTTTTCCATTGCACCTTGAGGAACATTGAATCGCCGAAATACAGTTCGACAATGAGTACCATCAGAAATGCATGAGGATATATGCTTCATTTGAGTTGTAAATTTGACAGAGATGTGAAGATAGGCTATTGTGATTATTATCTACCTTGCTGTTTGTGAACTTAACGTTCTCGGTAGGGACTGGATTGATCGTTTGCTTCTTTCACCATTACCGATGGGCAAATTATGAACAAAGAGGCCAATCGCGCTCGTCGGGAAACCGGACAGTCCCGTACGCATCTGTGCCGGTCGCCCTATAGGTCAGAATGGCGCCTTGGAAAATTACAAATATCCACTTCATCTACCTACTGCAGTGAAGCATCAGTGCTGTCTTTGATGATGATGATGACTTCATCTACCGATGATATTTTTTTGCATAGTTGCAAAGTTGCATCTACCAGAAGCCGACTTGCACACATAAGTCGCGGAGGAATCTAGACATCTGAAGATTACCGCAAAACACGGTCTATTATAACACGTTCAATCGCCGTTTGGAGTGAAAACTGCGCCAACAATCTTATAGAGGATTATGGACACTGTACTGTGTGACGTGGCCGGAGAGGCCGCCCAGCTTCTTGATATCGTCGTAGGAGGCGCTAAAAAGGCATTCCGTTCCAGCTGGACGCTGTCCTTCAACGGCTAAATGGTCCGACTTCCGGCCAAATGAGGAAAAAAGTTACTTCCTCTTGAGGTTCTTGAAGTACGCCTGTTTCACTATCGATAGAAATGGCTGTCAACCCGACCTGTTAAGTATTGATATACTTGTGAGAACAACTCCACCATCAAATGTGGCTGAAACTAAGTCGTTTTGGGGATTATAATCCGCTACAGCACCTTCCAACTAACTACGCGAATACTGAAGCAGCTTTTATCAGTGGGTTTTGTCACGCTGTCGTCAAATAGTATTAGAAGAAGTGAAGAGACTGTATTATTATAAACTCCCACCTGGGCACTTCAACCCCAATTGCCCAACATCCTCACAAATAACACATTGGACCTGAGTTGGAACAGTCAGCCCGCGCATTCGCTGACAGTAACGCAACGGCGATCGCTCGCGCTGTACAGTGCTGGCTCCAGCTCAACTGAATCATGGTCAGATTGAGAATGAAGCGCTGACTATCTCTTTACGTGTGAAGAAATTTCACAAAGTGATTTCCGGCTGTCATTTAGCGCTTATGACTGATCAAAGACCGCTCATGACTGCGGTAAGCTCCGGGGAATTCGTCCCAGTCTATGCAGCCAACCACCTAAATTTGGGACACAATTTCGCTGTTACCATATTACCAAAGAATAAGACTCATCCAAAAAAACTGGGCAAAACGATGCGCTTACGTACTTGATTAGTTCCCATAATGTAGGACTACAAGTCATAACGCCCTATTCCATTGAAGGGAAGGTGTTTAACACCATGAAAAAGCCTTTTGACACTGTCCGCGATGGCACCAAAACTGACAGTGTACTACACAATGCACTGATGAACCACGAAACCAGCTGGCTTACAACCTGTCCCTCGGGAGAATTCCGGCAACTTTTTTAAGCGACGGAGTTTACTACCTACCGTCCTCTCTGGTGATCGAATCGTCGCTGCTAACAAACTTCGCCACCAGGTGCTAGCACAGTTCTACAATAGATACCTATGAGCGGCATCACTCGGAGCTATATTTATTAGCCCTGAATGGATAAGCATATGGGATAGGCTCGTGAGATTTCCTTCTAATGTGCCACTGCTGGGAAACTATCCGGCTGACAGCACCGCATGCTCGGCCACAGCAGAAGAAATCGTGCCGTGTATCGATTTGGATTTCGTCGGTCCAATAAGCTTCTCGATCTTTGGCGATTCATTCAGCAGGTGGCCTGAAGTCCCTGTTATGTCTGAGACAACAACAATGGCGACCATTAGTGAACTTGGACATTTGTTTTCAATCCTCAGCTTCATGGAGTATTTTGCTCAGTTCACATCCAAACATTATGGTTTATCAGTTTGAAGACTGAGCGTCACGAGTGTTACTTCTTGTCATCACATTCGCGGCAGAACAGTCAATCTCTGACGTTAGTAGATACCTTTAACCGCAAGTTGACAAAAGCGAAAAGGGGGAAAGTACTGCAAAAGAAGTCTTGGGTACCTTCCTGATGAATTATAGCTCAACTTTCAAACCACGGTCCCCTAGAGACCACCACCCTGCAGAGATTATGGTGACTAGACGGTTGAGACTTACGCCATCTGACCAACATTCACGCTTTCGATCACCGACAGGATGGAAACCACCGTTTCTGTCTGCGCAAGTGAGTCGGTCAATTGACTTATGGCGACTGCTTGGAATTACCCACATGCGGATATTATGGTGTCACGGACGTGCGTGATGGCATTTTCCCGACAGAACTCCCGGAAGCAGCTGGAGCTGAACTGAGATTCATTATCTGACATCAAGGTCTCCGGCAGGCTATGCTGGCTGAACATCCGAGACGAGACTCACAGGGTGCTGCTTGTCGTTGATGGGACAAATGCACAACTTCTGACCACCTGGAGAAAGCGCGGACCAAGATTAGTTATAAAGATATTGATAAGCCAAAAACGCACAAAGTTTGTAACAGTTAGAGACCATTTCTTGAGAACAGATACAAGGTGATTAAATTCGATGTCGGATGTACGACAAAATGCGTTCGACTTTTGAATCCAACTATATTGCATGTGCAGAGGTAAGCATTCCACTTTACGCTGAATCTCGTTAAACAAGTCAAGTCTCACGTGAAGATCATCTAAATTCCACATTGCGACCAACCATATTCCCAATAGATTTTCGTGAACTGATAATTTAACCAGGATGCGAGAATCCTCAGTCGCTAGAGCGCGAGTTTATTAAGCAGAAGATCCGTGGTCCGAATCCGGTCTCTGCATCCCGACTTCTCCAATCTAGGGTGCAAGAAGGCTCAGTGGTTGGAGTGCTGATTTACTGACTGGAAGGTCCGTGGTTTGAACTCGACCTCCACTTTTCGACTTCCCCTGCCTAGGCTAGGGCAACCTGGCAGTATCCAAGCCTTCGTGCTTCCTTTGGATGGCATGACCGCTAGGTACCGAAAGGACGTTACAACCAAATTTTTTTGTATCTGTTTTACGTCAATCAGCTACGAAGACTGAATGCTCCCCAGAAAACCGGAAGAACATCCATTAAAACTCAGATTTCTGCATGAAACCTCCGACTTTGCAAGACAGATCCTGTAGCCACTGCCCCACGAGTATCGCTCGCGGCGAACCTGTCGTTACAACCTACGACAACAATTGCGTTCAGAGTACCAGTCCAACCCTTTGAGCCCCATCTAGGCATCTTGGAGTCTCAGCGATGCTGGGAAAGCATTCCACCAGTCTTTTCGCCAGATGTATGATCGCTTCATTGGACAATGAATGTTGATGAGCCGCTAGAATATGAACATAGAATAGGATGGTTTTTACGTTTGAGCACATATACAAAAAAATGTAAATTTTGAAGCAAAACGTTTCACTCCCTTTGAAAAATCTTGCAGCCAGGTGTATTGTGCGGCTAGTGGACCTCCGTTCGGCACAACAGCACGAGGTGTCAAGGCACCGTGAATGCTGAAGCCTCATTGGTTAGATCAGGACCAATGAAGGTAAACCAGGAACCGCTGTAGGCTCAATGGGTTCAATTGACTTGCATACAGGCCACAGATGGCCGTTGCATAATTGAAAAAGGAGAGATGTACTGGGCCTGCGCTGCTTACACAGCACGTCCGAATTTTTTTCGTTTTTTGCTCGCGCGAATTTTGGACGAACTCTTCCCCTGTTTAATCTATTTGTGGAGTAGGCATGTGCCATTTTGTTGGATTTCTCATTCCAGCATAACCTGCGCGTGAAAACTTCCGTCAGGCTGCATTCTGTTTCTCCGGTGCACCCGTTTTCTTTCGTGAGTCAGATGACCACGGGCGGCTATCCTTTGCGACTATCGGCGGACCACAACAGATGTGGGCAAAATACATGTCAATCGGATGTAAGACGTAGAATGCAATGTCACGCCTGCACGGTCTCCTAGCGTCTATAAGACTGCCGGATAAGCCAATTATCTAGACCTCCAGACCCAGCCGCCCCAACCTTGGGGGTGTTCCGCAGCGAAAAATGATGCCACCAAAATTGAAACCAAGCCACACTAGAGAACTGGAAAGACCAGCGTGAATGTTCCATTTTAACCGGCATATTGGACACAATAATGGCGCTTCTTTTTGGAGCTCAAAGCTGGGAAGAAGGTTGCGCAATTAAAGCCGTCACGGTGTCTCCAGTCCATACCAACCATCTGGGATCGTGCTGCATAATAACCACGCCAACAAATCTGGTACAACCGTTCTTTAGTGGTGTAATAACAAACCATGAATACGAATCGCTTCACGAAGGCCGGTTGCGCAGAATGGGAAGCAAGTCAACATTTGGGCTTATAGTCATCTGTCCTCCCCAAATGTCGTACTGAATGTCCTAGTTCGGGCTGCCAGAATTCAAAGGGCGTACACAAAAATCAAGCGTATACTCAGGGCTCGCCTAGATGGAGAGTGTTAGGCAGTCTTCCACATTCCAAAGCTCAGCCGACCTCAGCCTTATGGCCACCTCGACGGTAGTTATGTACCCTTGTGTACTCAAAAGCATCCCGACACGACAAGCCACGACTCCTGAGCACATTTTCCAGTCAACCGCGGCAGACTCGGGGTCCACCAACGACAGCCGTGCCCGGAAAGAGGCAGGCCTCGCGTGGACGCAACGCCCAAAATATGTGGGTGTATCGTCGCTTATCTCTTTAACAAACGATAAACGAAAAACCCAGATTTTCACACCACATCCCGAAGTTCTAAGGCGGATTGAGTCAGCCGTGCAGGGGTAAGCAGCGAAGCCCATTGAGAGATCAACCACAGGCGTCAGTCCAGATGTCGGAGGTTGTTTTGTGAACCATACAAACACCGAAGGATCGAAAATGCCAGACTCTAGCTCTATTCCTTCGGACATGACCTGTCCGATTGCAGACAGAGTTGTCACTCATGACCCTTGTGGCCAACGCCGAAAGCCGGACAACATTGTATTGCAAATTCTTGCGTACACCAAGTCGGCCCCGCTGATCGCTAACAATCCCAGGCCCACACAAACAAAGAGGGGGAGTGACCTCATTCAAATAAGCTGTAAAATCTTTGCCCCGTCTAAAGGCTGCCGGCCTGATTCAAGGTGAAGTCATCTGTGAAAACGAGGCTCATGGGGGTGTCGCCAAGAGGAACACAGCTCCGTGGTGTTATCCAACGCGCAAGTGATACGATAAGGCCTGGAACAGACAACTGGTCAAACCGCACCGGAAAGCCTAAGCAACCACACGCACGCATGTTTTCTACAAATCCTCTGAGAGAAACTACTCCAGTCGTCTGATAGATGGTGGTAAACGCGCTATATGTAGCGGCCAATGAACTATTTAACCACAAATGTAAAACCCCGTCCGTGAAAACCGAAAGGCCTGTACACACCGGACGTTTAGAAGCAAAAGAAACCTCCAAAAGAATGGCAGTCCTCGGGAACACCCAGGCAGGAAATAGACACGTAAGTCGTAGAGGCCCCTGTGGAGTCCTTGACTCAAACCCGGGGTACAGGTGATAAACCTGGTAACCTATCGGCTCCCGTTCTTCGGACGCAATGAAGATAGTGCTGGCGTGCTTGAACAGTCCGTTTTTCCAATAAGTTTCAAGACGTTAAACAGTCAGCCCGTCTTGTACAGCCGTCCGTGATCACAACTACGTAAGTCTGGACCACGCCAAATGTTTCTAACTTGCAGGTCTCGAGAGATGTCTTCTCCATTTTCCGTGCTGACTCAAAGCGCAAGACGGTAGGTAGGGTTGATTTACCCTTACATACGGCTCTACCCATCCTGACCATCCACTTCGAAACAAACCCTGCATCTCATTGTGATGCACCATCGATACAAATCCCTCTGCATGGAACTGATTCTCCTCTCGGTGTGGTCTACTGTGTTCTGTTGTGTCCACCTAAATCTTACCAGCTCTTCATACAAACGCTTGAGCAACTTTCCTAAGACTACTAATTCACATATCTCTCGCCGGCATGTGAGTTCAACCCCCCAAGTCCTGTTCAATGTAGGTGCAGCGCATCTGGTCCAGTGGAACTGTCGCGTCGGCGCCGACCGAAGCCGTCGTATAAAGCGCTTGGACTCAGCACGTCGTCACACCTACCAGATACTACATACATCAAAGCTCACTCCCGCTCGATTCAGTTATCACAAACGAAAGAGACTTCGTTGATCTAGTTTCAATTAGAGGTTCACTGGAACATTGTGGCCACTATATGCCGGCCTTTGATTTCATCTGCTGCTGGATAAGGAATCCCAGACCACAAATGGGGGTTCGAAAATTCTCCCGTGCTGACTTCCCAGAAATGTGCATCAGTTTTGACTCATTTAAACTGGGCTCAGCTTTAGTGTAAGGACCGTTGTACAGAATATTCATAAGGATGACGCAATGTACTTCCCAACATCTAGCGCGTAGTTCAATGTACCAAAATCTACCTAAAGAGTCCCGGCTTTTTCTGGAAAAGAGGTTCCAAATATTGGTAGTGTGAGGAGATTTTGGATTTTTTTGGAGATTTCGTCCTTTAAGTGAGGCCAATCTGTGCTGAAAAGCCGAGATGCACTGTACAGCTGTTTCGTTCTTATTGGGAATCATCAGCATTGCGCATCTCACGAAACTCCGGAGAGTCTCGATCCCGCGACCTCCTGTCTAGTAGTTTGAACACTTAACCATTCGGCCACGAACGGCTGATCAGCAGTGTGATTAACTCGCACTTAGACAGGATATAGCGCCGCTCATCCTTCAGTCACAGGATCCACATCACGCGGTCACACGTGTTGATGATGTTGAAGGATGAGCGGCGCTATATCCTGTCTAAGTGCGAGTTAATCACACTGCTGATCAGCCGCTCGTGGCCGAATGGTTAAGTGGTCAAACTACTAGACAGGAGGTCGCGGGATCGAGACTCTCCGGAATTTCGTGAGATGCGCACTGCCGATGATTCCCAACAAGGATGAAACAGCTGTACAGTGCTTCTCGGCTTTTCAGCACAGATTGGCACCACTTACAGGACGAAATCTCTACAAAGGTTCCAACTATTTCTGATAAAATAACTACGGGTGACCCAGAAGATTGGCTGGCATTTATTAAATTGCGGAGTCCCTGTAAATCCAAAATCCACCAACTAAAAGTGCGCGAGCAAATCAGGATCTAAACCAATTGCAAAAACAAAAATCCTTTATTTATGTATATGAGACACTGAAGAAGGGATAAACCAACGGCATTTTTCTTGTGGGAGAGGAGCAGGGAACTCCCAAATGACCCAATAGTAATATCAAAGGACTAGACTGTGCACTATGCAGGCTTGTGTGCTGCCCCAGCGAACTCACAACATCCAAAATTCTCAAAACAAAACAATGAACTGGTTCTGAAAAATTGTTCTTCGCGTCAACCTCTGCGCACGACACACCCCTTCAGCGCGTTGGGAACAGGCGAGACCCTGGAAGCAACGTCCCCCACACTAATACACTTCAAACCAGTATTTTGTCAGTCAGTCAAAGAAAGGATGCCCCTCTGCTTGGAAGGAAACTACGTCATGGCAGCCTACAAATCTGATGACCGCTCATCGCCCGGCAGCTACAGATCACTTAGCCTCACCGTCTGTTAAGAAGGTCCTATTCTTAAGGATTATTACAGAAAACCAACCAGTGGCCTCCAAACTCTTATAAACTCCGATCAGCAGGCATCGAATCGAAGTCACATCTTGCGAGAAAGCCTTGTCAGCAGGGTTAGACAGCGCTTGTCAAAGTATAGCGCGAGGTTGTTGGACTTAAGCACTCGCTTTCTCCTTTGCGAAAAGCTTTTACGTTCCTCGTTGGCGGGTCCATCTTCTGGCCCTCAAGATAAATGTCCACGCTGAAAAGCCAGTGGTGGTCGACCTGAAACCAATTCTGGAATCACGAAAACAGCATCAACATGTTATTTTGAATGGGTGTCAGAGAACGCCTGTGTCGTGCATGTTGTGAATGCACCAGAAGATATTACGAAGATAGATACCGAAAAGGTTAGGTACCTGACTCTTCGAACATGTCCTTTTCATTGCGCCGTGAAAAATCGGCGTTTTATGAGTGATTCGATGAATCTTAGCCCGTATTACCCTCATGCACTTCTAAATACTCCTTTAGGCCTACGTGAAACTGATTCTTGAATGTTCCAGCAAAGCTGTCCAAATCGGACGTATCGGGCGTGCCCCACGAAAAAATGTTGGTGATCTTGAAACCGTGCATTATGGAGCACGCCCCGCTTCGGCGTGACCCCTTGGAGTATCTTGCCTTCGAAGAGACCTGAAACCTACTTATGCCCTGTTTGAGCGGGGTTTGGCCAAAAGGTTTTCCACTGTGGCCCAAGTAACACAACCGGGGTGCCTGGCAAGATCTTCAAGCATGAAAGACACCACTATTAGACAGCATTTTCCCTCGTTTTGAGCTTTTAGTGCGTGGAATAACCTTCATACGACGGTTGTCTAAGTTGCATATAACACCATGTTTAAGGCATCTGCAGACAACTTTTTAGTTAAATCCTTGCGCCAAGAGTCCAAAGAGTTGTGGTTCAACGAAAGACGCTGAAAAAGAGAAAATAAACCCGATCCGGGAAGCTTTGACGCAAACCTCGATCTTGTGTATCATTCCGTGAATTCGTGAATTCGTCACTGGTGAATGCTTATTATATCAAGCAGAAAGATACGGATGATTGATTTTGATATGAGAGGTCCAGGTTGACATGGCAAAATTGAAATGGTAAAACTCGGGACGAAACCAAACTCCTAACATCGGTTATGCTCTTTGCACTGGGACTAGTTGCGCGAAAAGGGAACCAAAGCGCAGTAGACTGCTGAATCTTGGGCTGAGATGCAAAAAACCAAGAGCCAGTAGACACGAAAATCTCTATACGATGATAGATATAAAGCAGTTGACCAATTGCCCAGATGAGACAGGGCTACATTTGCTGAAGATTCACAAAAGGGAAGATCGTAGCCATCTTGCCCCAGCCTTTGATTTGACCGTAGCCAAACTTTCGTGCTTTTGTATGCCTTAAAATAGATGGCTTTTTTTGTGACAAGCAACTATAGTTCCTGGATTGGCAGTTCTGGAATATGTACTTCAGTTTGAAGCCTCATTTCCGAAAACAAAATTTTCAACTTCCTGCTGAACTCTTTTTGAGGAACAAGGTACGGGTAGCCACGGAAAGGTTGTGCTCAGAAAAACACATCGATGGAAAGCATTTAAAGGCTAATGGGGGCGTTGTTTAGTACTAAGTTTACATATTCATCCTATAATCGTAATATTGTACATCTCGGAGAAGCATAGTTTTCCTGTAATAAATTCTCCAAATTGTTCCACACTCTGTTTTTTCGCTTGCTTCGTCAATCCGCATCGCCTGAGTCTATGAGCCTTGAGCATTTAACTCGTCAACTTCCTGATATGCGCACAAATGCAACTTGAAGCGCGCGCTCCCAGTCTTGCGCACAACTAACCAATTAGAATTTTGACTTAAGCATGAATCGCATGCCCTGATCGCGTACGAACATGGATGGTCCAATTTTAACCTGATGCAAGCTGACAACTTAATTTTTACAGCAGAAGGAGGTGCTGACGAATTAATTTTTCCCAGAGAAGAATACCGGGATGTCCGAAAGCTACTGGGACCCAGAAAACACTGAAATCGCCGTCAGTCATCCAGCCTAGAGGAGCTAGCTGCCGACAATTTGCTCAGATAGAACAAGTAGAAGACAAAATAGACTGGCCAGTGTTCCAAGTCCTCGTACAAATTGAACGGATTATGATGGTCCTGTTGGCGCACATAACGGGCTCATCCGAGAAATAGTAAGGATATGGTTAACTACAGGCAAGCGTTCGTGCTAGGTATGGCAGTCGGGATAACGTCCTAGTTGGGTTTGCGGGTGGCCCCGTACGTGAGCAACGTAAGTTAACCGCTAATGGTGGTCACTGTATTTGGAGTTCGCAGGGGTACCATGTTAAATAAGAACCAACATGGATAAGGGATATTCTTCTGTCCGACGAGGGCTCATGGTGGCTCACTTCTGCTATTTAAAAGAGGCAATAAGACAGCCGTGACGACACCGGAGACTCCAAATAGGAAAACATGTCAAAATAGTCCATAAGAAAGCACTATGATGTGAACTGGACTGCGGCCTAAAATTGCGTGCAGCTTACTAGTCGAATTTCCAACTACTGTAGTGGGACGACACTGCCCGCTTTCAAAAGCGATAATTGATATTTAGGTGCAGATAATAGGTGTGCGGTCGATGCGAACGGGTGTGTGCATACGTGATTACGAAGGTTTGGCATTGAGTTAATTGTGCCCGGAGCTTGCAGGAACATAAAATTCGAGAACAACGTGTGTCTGGTTGTGTTGCTTGTTCGCACGATAGGTGATCTCGGAATGGCGCAGTTATAGTCTAGAGAAAAACACGGAGCTTTCAAAGTGAGTTGCCTCGGAATCGCATCACATCACGTGTTCTAAATGAATCTCTGTTAGCACTTTCGCTTTATTATCAATGAATTTTTCGATACATAGGGGATTGCCCATGCTATTACGCAAGAACGAGGGCGAACTCGATTTCTAGAAAGGGCGTCCGACGAAGATTGTCTCCATTATAGTTTTCCCTTTCCTCCATTGCCGAAGGCGGATTACATGGCTCCATATTTTGTGGGGATATGAAGGGAAAAGGCATGGAGTTGATGCGATAGTTGTTAATCGTGCAGTCTTTTGCAACGTCGTGGACAGAAGGTACAAAAGAAGCGGATATGGTACGGCAAGATATGGAGAGCCTTTCAAAAGCTTTCATACACATACAGTGCCTGTCAGGGTTGTCCACGCTCTACACTCCCATTCAATTTTTGTGATCGTCAAGATAATGAGACGAATTCTGAAATGTCTTCCGAACCCCGGTTTTCAAATGTCTTCTGACTAAAACCTTGGAACATGCAAGAATCCTCATCATCTTTGAAGGTGAGGAAAAGGCGCAGGTGCTTTTGAATGAACTGACCACTCATCCCGTCCTTTGGTATGAACTCTACACCGGTAATGTAAGATTATAATAATGTATATTCCAAACAGATGGGTTGAATGCCATCAGGCATGATCATAAGGTCACAGTCAGAAGCCTTTCAGTCGCAAGTAATTAAACATGCGGGCGATAGGGTAAAGCCGAGAGTAAAAAGGAATAGTTGAGGGTGTGCTATCAAACTGTGTTTGGCAGTGCAATGCCATCACTGGAGTGACATACATCGGTTTCTTGACGGACGTCATGTTTCAGGTAATTTTGCTGGAATGCGCAATTTTGTGAATGGCGGGATTTTTTTAATTTAGCTGAGGAAGTCCGCAGGGGTAGAACAAAGACGACATAAGATGATAGGCATTTCGCTGATCTCGTTGGAGAATCACGATTCAGATGTAGTGGATAACAAACAGACAGGAAGTTTGAAGCAGGTACTGTCGATCGAAACTTGGGAAGATTAGAATAAGTTGAGATCATTAAGGTCCGGTAAGATTGAGCAGACATTCGATAGCATAAAGCGCATTTACGCAGAGAAAAAACCCAAATTGTACCACAGTTAGGGTGGTGACACCAAGTGATTAAATGAGACAGCATAGGAGTAGAGTTGTATTCAGTAGAATAACGATCAAGCACATGTCGAGTTTGCTAATTTGTGCCATTATGGTACGAGAGATCCCGAAGAAACTCGTATATACGCGCAGAGTGGTATTGCTGATAGGGAAGTCAAACGTATAAGTACTGACGGGAGATGGTCCTGCGAGAAGATGGACTAATCTATCTGGGATATACTACCCATGTGACAGATATAAAATAGAGCCTCGTAATGGCCTGAACTCGTGAGCAGCTTCCAACGTGTGTCTGTGGTATGAAAGCTTCCCTATACAAAATCTGATGCTGAAAATCATAAACACAATAGCGTTGGCTGGTCGCATTTCAAGAAATAGCCTCAAGTTGGTAAAATTGCTACTCTGGTTCAGGATGGGGTAGCTACAAGACGACTCCATTAAGCCACGTGATACTAATATTTGGAATCATAAGTGGCGTGGAGTAGGGATTTAGTGCTCTAAAGGAGCGCATTTGACTGCGAGTACGCACCCACTCACTGGATCTCGGCTGCGGCAGCGGCTATGGGTGCGCGTCTGAGGAAGCGCACCTCTAGGACTCAAGTCTATATCACTTGATTTTACGATTTGCTAGTATGAGCCCTAATTTAGCCTTAAGTTCGCTGCGTCCAGTGAAGCACATATCTGCCAAATCCTGTTATTAACTCATCCATTTACACACAGCTCCCTCCCACAACAGCTTTCTTCAACTAAGTGTTGCATATACGAATGTATATTAGTCGTACTTGGTTATATATTTTTCCGTTCAGAAAATGTCGAGTGAAGGCGGCTACTAAAAACCGTGAACTCGCTTGATTTTACATTGGGTTTGTATGCATGCAACCAATAAATAGAGAAACGATTCGCCAAGAAAGATTGTATTCCTAAAGCGTGGGTCTGGAAGACGGACGACATGCATGGATACGAAGGACCACGATTCGTCGTAGGATTAGTCTATAATGTATAACTAGATCTTTATAGCCATCTTGGACCATGAGTGCTGGCCCGGCAGTTCCAATAATAACCACGGTAGACGACATCGAATGCAGTTGTGAGAATGACTGCCGGTCTTCGGCCGTTAGACTGGGTTATCGTGAACAACTGAGGCCTCACTTTCACCGTCTTGCGTAGAGATACTGGCACGGTGTTTACTATGAGTAGCAGAGATAACGGAAAGCGCGTACATGTGTGAGTATGACGGGTCATCGCTGGCCGTTGGATTAGGTTATCGCGCACGGCTGAGGCTTCATGGCCGTCACCGCACGTAGACTTGGGCCTAGCAGTTACGATAAATATTTAGTTAGGCGGCAGTTCGTGCTGTTATATGACCGGTGATGGCTAGTCATATTTTCCACCAATGCATTTGGGCCTGGCTCCGTAATCTTACTAAGTAGAGGGGTTAGTTCCAATGGGAACGCTTTTGCTGCGTTGGTACTTAACATGTGGTTATTTAATAACGCTGCATCGTCCGCTGACTAGTTACCCATATCAGAGGATGAAGACCATCCACTGAAGGGTGTAATATGTTCAGTATTGCACAATATATCAAATCTTAATCTATATACTGAACGCTAGTCGAGCTTCCCAAAAAAACGGTGTTGTGCCAAAGTTTGCCAAACAAATTTACCTCATAGATGGGTTTAAGGAGTTTCAGGCACGCGAGCGTTCTACTAATTTTTGAGTAAAAGTAACGTCGTTCATTCTTTGAATGAGATTAGTAGTGAACACTGCTTGATGTCACGATGCGCTAAAATGCGATTTTGTGATTTATCTCCCGTGATCCAGGAACAAAATATGAATGGGCAACGACTGTGGCCCCAAAATTTTGCTTACTTAAGAAAGATATAATGAACAACATATCACCGGACGGTGTGAATGGATTACACAAGCTAGTTTCAACACTATCAATTTCAAAAACAGAATAGTTTCGAGGAAAATAATTTGAGTATGCTTCTATTGAGTTGCATGAAATCATTAACTCAAAAATTTGTAAAGTTCGATGGCCCATGCTATTCTTAGAGTCTAACGTAACTTCCACACTATTTATGAAGTGAATTAGACCAAGTTGGTTACCTGAATAATGTAAGAATCCGTTCAACTACCCCGATGGAACGAAAGATCTGACAGAAGTTCGACGCTTTGTTTAGGGACGGTTGTCATAAGTATAGCGTTTTGATAGAAATCGATGCGTTATTTACAATGAACACCACCATGCATAAGCGTTCATAGATTCCGCCGTCTTGTGTTAACAAATGTTAAAATAATCCGGCCAGCGATAGCCGTTCACCAACACACCCTTACCTGTCATCGATTATCCCGGCTGCGACTGGCCCGGTACTTATGCGTGCCGCTGAGTATAGGATCCTAACTACACCTGATAGTATTTAGCGTCTGCTGACGCGGCTCCTGACCATCCGCCATGCTCGCGCCTGAAAAGTATAAAATCACTGTTGGCGTAAAACTTTTATTTGCTTAGTGTGCTGGTACAACCGCAATTGGTGATTGTTCCGTTTCATTCCCCGTGAACAACTTTTGCTCAACGGCGAATCTAAAATTCAAATCCGCATTCGATTTACCTTGCCGGCGGCTAGACGCACAATGTATTTTTCTGCAAAACGCTTGCGGA
>NW_008752288.1:51069-79240 GCF_000715545.1 Opisthorchis viverrini | reverse complement strand
ACACTATGAAGTGGCAAGTCTGAAAATGCCGTAGATTTCGAGAAATCAATCTCATTGTGCGAATAGCCAGCGGCATTTACCTTCGTTTATATATTTAATGCAAATTTTGATAAATCTTTCTGGTACTAAGAAAACTTGATTCTCACTCGAATAACATCGCTTATATTGAAGAAGCCATTTTACGCCGACTTCCAGATCCCGGCAATCGGTGTGCATACGCATTATTGAAAGCAACGCAGTTATATCTGAAGTAAGGTGTTTGCTATGGATCAAGTTGCATGTACTTATTATCTAAGATACACGAAAATAATGGGCTTTTAGTCAGTAACCGTGCTGTTCCGCCCGCCCTATCCCCAACAACGCGAAACTGCATCGTTGAAAACTCTCCCCTCAGCCGCATACCCTCTCCTGAGTGGCTTGCTCACCCCCTCTAAACCACTTTCTTCCGCAGCGTTAGGCTTACTTTCCGCTGCATTCGCTTATCTACTCACGAAGTCAAGTAAAAGTTTACATACATCGAATCCCCATGGCCTCTCCCACCCCATATTTTGGCGAAACCCAGCAACTTCCCATGTAGCACGATCATCTCACGGTTCAGCTTGCCGATGATATCACATTGTTGCGCAGAATTTCAGAAAAAAAGATCAGCTTTTGTCGAACACATGCTCCGTCAACTGAAGCTTGTTCTAGTTACGGATTATATCCCGGAAAGATATCTTATAATAATAATAATATTTATTCCCAACTAGTGGGTAGCACACCGTCGGGCATGATCATAGCATTACAGTCAGAATAAAGGCGTGACTGGTGGGGTTTGTGTTTAATGGGAAAAGGGAACGTGACGTAAACAGTAAACCTTATTGGAGTAGAGTTTATCACACCTGAGGTGGCATGGGTAGGAATCCAAAATTACAAGATCTCTTTATGTCCTATGGAGAGCATTTCAAATGGCACGAGATCTGAACGTTGAGGTTTAAAAGTGGCGGGCAAAGAAAACAATACAAGTGAGGGCATAACAAAGAGCTTCCAGACGGGAACGTGAGAAAAATAAAAAAACTTCAAACTACAGGAAGTGTAGGGCCAGAATAATGGATATGGAGATGCAGCAAAGCTGCCACGACATGGCAGGCCGGTTTGAACTAAAGTCCGGAACCGTCACTAGGGCTTCATGTACTGAGGACAGCAATTAGGGCAGAGCGGGTACGTTCAACGACCGTACGCGGACTGAGAACGGGCACACCTATCCTCAGCTATGACGCGAGCCAAGCCGCTCTTAGTGCAGAGGGAAGAAGACTGGGTCTTTGTAGGAGAGCTTTTACTGTCTCAACCAATGGCAAATTACAGCGGGAGCATGGTCGAATACATACATTTTGAGAGACCTTGGGAAATTTCGGGCCCTTGCTTCGGGGATATGGCAACTATCTATTTATTATTGTTGTCTACCTCCGGGCTTTCGTAAACTGATTCCTCCTTATACGTAATTCTCTAAAGTACTCCTGATTCATTTAGTTGTCAGTCACCTAACGGTTGCTACGTTTTTAGGCTTCTGTTGATTGAAGTAGATAACGATGAACCCCGATTAGGTTCAGAGTGTCTATCCCACATTACCGCTCTCAACCTCCGTGCTCTGCCGATTTGTACAACAGATGGCTCTTCCTCAGACCGCGTTTCGTAATTCGGTTTCATCCGAAGCAAGCATAAAAGATGGTAGTTTGGTCATACATCACAAAATTCTCTCGATGAACCCAGATTAATCGCACTTTACTCTTCGGATGTCTAGTGCTTCTGATGCAATGGCTCGTTGTGTCTGCGGCGCAGGACGTGTTTGCAGCCGCACCACTGAACGCGGTTTAGCAGATCGGATTTCAGTTAATGGTTAAGTTGACTAGGTCAACCATAATCAATGCACCCTCACGCGGTAAGCGGTATTTTCTCGTTTGGTCAGCATACAGTGACAGAAGACAGCTCCTACGAAGATGGGTCACGGTTACCCGTTCAGCGGGTAGTACAGATGTAATTATTCTGGAGGTTGATGCGAATGCTCAGTTCGGCCGCCTAAGTTCTGGGAAAGTCCACCTCGGCAGTGTTTTCGGAGTTGACACTTGCCTCACGGATAATGCATAGGAAGTTCTGTGTGCGCTGAGCATAACTTATTCCAATCTTGCACAAAATTTCAAAAGAGGTGGTCACGTCGTGTGGCTTAAAGAGTGAATACTTAAAATCGGTCGTGGAGCATCTGGCAGTCAGTTCAGATACAAGTAACAACCCACTGGATATAGCTTCCAAAGTCTCGCTTTACAGTATTCTATGCAGAGTGATTCTGCATCGGGAGAACCAGATCCGTGGGAGTATAGGCTAGTTTTCGCCTTGTCTGAGGTGTATCATGTTGGAACAGAACAGTCAGAACAAGAAATACCCCGTTCCACGAGTACTCCTGCTACTAGGCGGTCTGGGAGTATTGTCTTGTGCAGTGGGAGTGTGAAGGCAGTAAGGTGTTCCCTCAAGGCCACCGGCATGTTCATATTCGTGCCCATCGATCGCCCAACGGTTGACCGTGACGCCCGGCGCATTGCTAAAAACAACGGAAATACTTTTGAACTCATAATCCGGTGCCGCTTAAAGGGTACATGCTACTCACAGGCGCGTCAGGAGTGGGACAGTAATGATTCACTCCCTGCGCCCTTGGGTTAGACCACTCTCTTGCAGCCGCTCAGGTCGGAATACTGAGTAATCGCCCCCGGGCAAGGTCCCCAAGAAAAACCTACTGTCTACTGCACCTTGGATCAGAGGTTAGAGGCAGACGTCTTCACAGTCTTGTGGGTCAGACTTTTGAATCAAAGGGTAGAGGCGGGGTACTTCGACCAAACTCCCTTCCGGCCACACAAACACATTTCAGTAATCTAACGCCTAGGCCCAATGCACTCAGCTGCCTCTTAACGACAAAAATGATAACACCTTAGTCCAAGAGACGTTTCCCAGCTAGGGGCTTTTAACTTCCGTTCTCTATGTCAAACTGACATACAGGCGCTGCTCGTGGAAGCACAATACTCCCTTAAAGTTGGTGTATGCTGTGTCTCCGACATACGCAAACAGGACTCAAATGTAATTATACCTCCCAAAACACCAAAAACAAACTCATCCCTTTCACATTTCTCCCTCGGTTTGTCCGATTATATAGAATTGATGAATATATGGAATTTAATCGCACTCAGGTCCACAGCTGAACGTGCTTTGCTGAATTGGACATTGATTAAAAGTCGTCTATGCATCGTCCGGTTATCCAGCCTCTCGACATAAAAGGCGGCGTCTGTGGTGTCGGTTTGTGTCCCTACGGACTTCAGTTCTGATTCAGGGGAGGACAGTCCCTATCCAGATTCATCCTGGATAACTCATCATGCGAGGAGTACTGAAATGTGATCCTTCCGGGTGAAATGATTGCCCAATTGGGTTGTCCGAGCTCTTTGGAATCGCATTTGGGCCGTCAACCTGGAATCGACCCTTGTCACACAGACAGTGGAGAGCGAATTCACCAGTTGTGCGCTGACCTTTCAACTGTCTCTTGCCAGTAGGAACTTTCAGCACATACGTACGCATCGCGTAACCTAGCGGCCACTAACTGTAAATCAGCCATGGAACCAGTTGAGTCACGCGGCTGTCAGCTACCGGTGTAGAGCTACAATCCAAGAACGCCGTTCCTCCTGGGATACACAACTTGATTCCGATGACGCCATGGCGTGTGAATGCCTGACAATTCGTTTTCCCTCAGCCCCTCGCAAGTCGGCAAGAAACATGCCAATCCATCACCTGCGAAAATTACTATGGCCTATCGGTATCTATCTAAGCTGGTCCAACATCTATCAACAGTAAACCAATACTGTACTGGCAGTGAGCAAGTGAACGAAGCGTGGCAAAATAGGAAGGAAGCTATGCTAGCGGCATCCAGTGCTCTCTGTCGGACTTCTCCAATTCGACCACAAAAAATAAAATCATTCAGCTCTACCTCCCTTTAGGTGCCTGGCTGCCACCTCGCCAGAAGGGAGCACGACGGCTGAGATACTACCCAGTCGCTCAGGCACAGGCAGGGGAAGTCGGTCGGCAGAGGTCGGACTCGAACGACGAACCTTCGGGTCAGTAAATACGCTCTCTGACCGCTGAGCCATCTCTCCATTGGGCCATAAGATTACTGGATGACGTCGGGATCGCTATCCATGAATCATGCCGGAAAATCCATAATGGCAGGCGACGAGCATGACAGCGCACGCTCATCCCTTCAGCACCAAATAGTATAGATCGCAAAGATAGACCGAGAGTTCTGGTGGACATCAAAGGCTCAGGAGGTGGAGAAGGCTTTTGCCACCCGAAGTCGCCTTGACTTGTATCAGCTGATCTGATCAACTGGACCTAGGAAACAACGGTCAGTTAGATGGTACATGAAAAAGGTGACCCATTAGTTCACGTCGGCTGGAAAGGTGGGTCGAGCATTTCGAAGAACAATTTAGCTGGCCCCCTGCAACACAACCTGTGGAGATAGTGCATACGGGCGAGTTGAATTTGAAAATTGATTGCCCGTCGGAAGAAACAGAGTACGAAATAGCCATATTGAAACGTGTGAGGGCACCAGGACCAGACGGTGTGTATCCAACCCTCTTCAAAGGAGGTGGAGAATCCATGGTGAACTATCTGAAAAACATAATTGGTGTGATATGGAGTGAAGAGTAAGGGCCTGCAGAATGAGGCACGTCGACAGCTATCCGCACCTTCAACAGCGGAACGCGAACGCTGTGTGAAAACCACTGTCGCACCAGTCTGGTAGCTGTGACACCGATGGTACCCTCTAGTCTCATCCCTCAAAGGTTTGCTGAACACGGAGAGACCAATCCGTGGTAACCAACCCGGGTTCCGTCCTGAAAGAAGATGTACAAACCGTGTTTCATTCTCCCGCAGATTCTGGAACTGGGACACTGCTTCTAGCAACAATAATTGTATACTTCTACTTGGAAGCTGCCTTTGACTCTGCGGGCCTTCAGAAACCATGGCGGTGTCTAATTGTCACACAGACAGTGGAGAGCGAATTCACCAGTTGTGCGCTGACCTTTCAACTGTCTCTTGCCAGTAGGAACTTTCAGCACATACGTACGCATCGCGTAACCTAGCGGCCACTAACTGTAAATCAGCCATGGAACCAGTTGAGTCACGCGGCTGTCAGCTACCGGTGTAGAGCTACAATCCAAGAACGCCGTTCCTCCTGGGATACACAACTTGATTCCGATGACGCCATGGCGTGTGAATGCCTGACAATTCGTTTTCCCTCAGCCCCTCGCAAGTCGGCAAGAAACATGCCAATCCATCACCTGCGAAAATTACTATGGCCTATCGGTATCTATCTAAGCTGGTCCAACATCTATCAACAGTAAACCAATACTGTACTGGCAGTGAGCAAGTGAACGAAGCGTGGCAAAATAGGAAGGAAGCTATGCTAGCGGCATCCAGTGCTCTCTGTCGGACTTCTCCAATTCGACCACAAAAAATAAAATCATTCAGCTCTACCTCCCTTTAGGTGCCTGGCTGCCACCTCGCCAGAAGGGAGCACGACGGCTGAGATACTACCCAGTCGCTCAGGCACAGGCAGGGGAAGTCGGTCGGCAGAGGTCGGACTCGAACGACGAACCTTCGGGTCAGTAAATACGCTCTCTGACCGCTGAGCCATCTCTCCATTGGGCCATAAGATTACTGGATGACGTCGGGATCGCTATCCATGAATCATGCCGGAAAATCCATAATGGCAGGCGACGAGCATGACAGCGCACGCTCATCCCTTCAGCACCAAATAGTATAGATCGCAAAGATAGACCGAGAGTTCTGGTGGACATCAAAGGCTCAGGAGGTGGAGAAGGCTTTTGCCACCCGAAGTCGCCTTGACTTGTATCAGCTGATCTGATCAACTGGACCTAGGAAACAACGGTCAGTTAGATGGTACATGAAAAAGGTGACCCATTAGTTCACGTCGGCTGGAAAGGTGGGTCGAGCATTTCGAAGAACAATTTAGCTGGCCCCCTGCAACACAACCTGTGGAGATAGTGCATACGGGCGAGTTGAATTTGAAAATTGATTGCCCGTCGGAAGAAACAGAGTACGAAATAGCCATATTGAAACGTGTGAGGGCACCAGGACCAGACGGTGTGTATCCAACCCTCTTCAAAGGAGGTGGAGAATCCATGGTGAACTATCTGAAAAACATAATTGGTGTGATATGGAGTGAAGAGTAAGGGCCTGCAGAATGAGGCACGTCGACAGCTATCCGCACCTTCAACAGCGGAACGCGAACGCTGTGTGAAAACCACTGTCGCACCAGTCTGGTAGCTGTGACACCGATGGTACCCTCTAGTCTCATCCCTCAAAGGTTTGCTGAACACGGAGAGACCAATCCGTGGTAACCAACCCGGGTTCCGTCCTGAAAGAAGATGTACAAACCGTGTTTCATTCTCCCGCAGATTCTGGAACTGGGACACTGCTTCTAGCAACAATAATTGTATACTTCTACTTGGAAGCTGCCTTTGACTCTGCGGGCCTTCAGAAACCATGGCGGTGTCTAAGGAGCAAAGGCGTCCCCCATAAATTCTTGAACCTTCTCAGGCAGCTGAAGGCCAACTCTTGCTGACGTGAGAATGTATGCAGGAAACTCTAACCCAAGTTCATCACATCAATTGGTACCTGGCAGGACTGTTGTCTTTCACCTTTCCTCTTCAACTTCGTCACTGGTACGATTATGGGAGACTCACAGTCAGCCTCTAATGGCCGAAGGCTTGAATCGTTCTTCGGGCGTCCGCTCGCAGATATCGAATATCGTTGAATTTCATCAAGCGTGGCGTAGGCGTGACAATCTTATCCGTCGAGGATCGGGTTTACAATGCTGCAGTGCGCTCTGTATTAACATTCGGGTCAGAAACGTGGCCGCTGCGCGTAGAGGACATCAAAATACTTCCTTTGTTTGACCATCAGTGTCTTTCGAGCATTATGCGAGTCTGGCGGGAACACCGGAGCTGTAATGCCGAAGTACGTCGCATGGTCTTCGGAAGAAATGACTCGACCGGAGTAGATGAACTGATCACACTGCATAGGTTGCGCTTCCTTGACTACGTGCTCCGTGACCACGAGACCAACTTCCTCAAAGGTACTTTACGCACAACCACGCGAAGGGGGAAAACGAGTCAATGGGGTCAGACAATTACTTGGCAGCGAAGTATGAAAGACTGCTAGCGAACCCAGTTGCACCGGTCATGTCTCTTGATGGGGACCCCGAGCGGAATACGTCAGTAATCGGAAACATTGTCAGACGTGGGCCAGTCGCGCCCTCCATGGCGTTCGTGTATCCACGTTATTACCTTCATTGCACAGCTCCCTTATCGCTTAAAATCTCATTTGCAAACCTGTATCTATGCATCAAATGTGTCAGCTACCGCCTCGAGTGCGCAGTAACCTACCCCACCTCTCCAAATCATCGGTGGACGAAACTGTGCCAGCTATAAGCGCACTACGCCACGTATACTATTTTGCCAGCTGATGATGATGATACCGCTGGCACTTAGGCGCTGCAACGACCAATTGGCCTAAGTCGCACGTATTTGGTCAAAGGACTGGTCGCCTTTCGGTCCACGAGGAGTTTCGATTGGTCAAAACTGTGGGCCCAACAGCCAACTGAGTTTTAGTACCTGCTGGATGCCGGTTGCCAATATCGTGTCCAGAAGGGTCCGCAGTTATTGCTGTCGTCTACAGTTTGAATACTTCGTTCTGCACATGGATCTTTCACTCGAGATTGGGCGGGCGCGGTTGAAAATTGTGATGGGCTATAATGTTTGTTTTGGTAGCTTAAACGTTGAAGAGAATGTGCGCCTAATGAAATTTCGAACTGCCGAAAGGTGATAGCTGACAAAGGTATTCATTACAGGCACTGCGATATCGTACTTTGTCGCCCTTATGGAGGCGTCAGTTACCTGTGTGGTTTTCTAGGTATCAATAAGAATTCCTGGTCTTGACAATGGCTGTTTATTTAGTCGAGTTGTTCGGACAGGCAAACATGGAAATCAACCTTTCATTTTCTTCATGTCTCTCGGTTGTTGATTACCTGAGTCGCTTCAGTTAAGTAAACCGTTGTGGACAAAAATAGGAACCTCGCGCTGGTTTGGCTCAGTTGCTGTAATGATACTGCGGGTCACGCTGCATGGAGTCAGTCATCATTACTGCCAGGAAGGCGAGTAATAACAGTGAGTCGCCGTACTGAATGAAACCCTACCATAGATTGGCTTGGGGGACTTTCACTATACCCTGCCTCATACTCCAGTCTCAGAATTTAACCGCATTATCCGGCAAATTACCTAATATGGTCATAATACAATTAAAATCTTCCGGGAATTTGATGCGGCTCGAAATGCACGTGACCTGTGTATCGGCATCAATACCAGTTCAGCTATTTCTTAGTTCCTGCAGCATTGGGTTAGGTCAGTCCTGTGCGGTTAAATGGGTCAGAATATTGAGTCACTGGATAAAGGTAAACCTCCTGGACCGCTGCCCTTTGATCTCGAACAAAACCTGCATCCCTGCTGTCTTCTGGTTAGCCTTTAGTGTTAGAGAGTAAAGGTGCGACGCCCTAGCCGACCTCCCCTATTCAACATGGGCAACTGCGATGCAGCGTTCTACCTTGAAGCTCTTCACTCACCGACCCTCCGCATTACTTCCATATTAACCCTTCCCGTTTCGTTTAGTTGTCAATTACCTAACCACTACTTTCCATCTTACCTTCTGGCGAGTAAAGTAAACCAACATTGGCCTTCAGGAAAGTCATTACGCTTTTCAGTACCCGCAATTCGTCCCAACTTGAATAACAGGACAGACAGGACTTGCACAATGTTGTTGAGTGAAAAATACAACCGACCCTTGACCTAGTAGAGGGCTATAAAAGAGATAATGAAACTTTTGGGTGCTGTCGGCGCTACTCGTCTTCCAGAATGGGGATCACGTGGTCTCCACCGCACCTTGTTGAAAACGCCACAACATGTGGCTGTTAATTGATGTCAATGGCGTTCTTGTCGCCAATTTCCACCCAGATTGCCTGGATGAGTGTCTGGGGCTGTAGATACTTTGGAATGGTTGTAGTAAGCTGTCAGTATGTCCCTTCCCTGTACACCGTTCTATTCTCTACAATAAGACTAAAATAAATGGTTGCAAGGTAGCGGAACATCACTGTTGAGCGCTGATATCATGCAGTCGACAATCATGATTCCTTTACAATCTTATCTGGCAATTTCGTTGACGGCTCATACTGGAATACTCTTTAAATTACTTGTCTGGCTGCGCCGAACCTTGATTATATTCGAGCACATCCTCCTACTTCGGTGAAACTTTTACGGTTAAGCCACAACTGCCCTTCGCTATTTCCGCATCCCATCGTTTATTCGTGTCTGTTGAGGTCATCTGAAGTGGAACCCCCATTTTGCAACGTGCAAACTGGCTTTGTCCTTGGTTAAGCTTTTCTGTGCTTCTTCGGTCTGTGGTGATGTGATGGATGCCACAGGATTCAACCAATAAAGTTGGGTTCATGTAAATAAAGAAACCAAGCCGCTTAGTTGGATGACCTTAAACTGGTTTGCCACCGGGATATGGGCGTTTTTATGTAGCATGGGACTTGCTGACAGAAAACGCGTTGTATGTTTGATTGAGTTTAATGTTTCTGCTTTCGACAGCTCTCGAATTCTTCTATTTCAGCCGACTCTTTCTTCGGATGGCTGAGTTGTTTCTAGATCCTGCCATTCGATCTTGGGTGTTCCTTCCTCTTGTCATTATCACATTTCTGTTTGGCGTTATCAGGCATTACACCACGATCTTGTTCGCCAGTGAAAAGAAACCTGAGCTAACGACTATCGGCGATAGGTACGCGTTCAGCACTTTTATTCACATTTTAAGTCATGCCCTGCTTCGAAGCCGTTTGCTTAGGGAAAATGGCAAATATATCCCCGTCAAAGTATGTTGCCCTTTGTGTATATAGTGTATCGTCTCATGACAAGGGATTTAGAATGCGGAAGTATTTCTTCAATGATAAGGAGCATGGTTATTTGCGAACTCAGAAACGTGAAAATGTCGCCGGTAACCCCATGACAGGTAAGTAGTTGACAGCATTTTGTGAACCTCACTTGCAGATCCATCTATGGCGTCGGAAATATTGAAAGGGAATGCTCTAAACATGATTCCCATGATTGTCATCGGCAGCTGGATTAATTGGGCATTCTCCGGATTTCTTACAACAAAAGTCCCTTTTCCGCTGACGTATCGCTTCAAGCCAATGCTGCAGCGTGGCTGTGAATCGCTAACATCTTTGGATGCATCTTGGTTAGTTTGAGGCGGCTGTGGACCGTTTATACTTTCCTCTTACTCTTAGGGTTAGCTCGGCCTCCTGGTACTTCCTGAATATTTTCGGTTTACGGAGTATGTACGGACTGGTGCTTGGTTCAGATAATTCGGCGGAACAACCCATGTTCTTAGCTGATCACGCACCGCCTGCTACTCAAGCTCCTCAGGATATGCAGAAAGCATTCAAAGCGGAATGGGAAGCCTTAGAATTGGTGGACCACCAATGGGCTCTGACGAACTGTGAAATGTGTCTCATAACTCAACCTCATTGATATGAAAACCTTCCTGTCCTGGTTTCACTGCTCTCGAATTCATTACTGTACCGTCTGCTCACAGTCTCATTAAAAAAACTAGACAAAGTCTGTCTCAAACGCGCTCTTGGTGAATACTTCTGTCTTTCTTCGATTGGGCAACTTTACGCCGAAAATCGACGTTTTCGATTTCCAATCCTTGGAATACTCAGAACACTTGTTCAGGTCAGTTATTAGGTTATAGGAGAGTGGCCTCTCGGACAACTACTACCTCACTGGTAGTTCGCTGTTGTGAACTTTTTAGTTCATAGATGCCGTCTTTTACGACGGCTAGCCTGAGTTATTGCTTAAAGTTTGCAGTAGATCTACAGCCCCGTATACCATTAATCAAAGAGTTCCGATGACATTTCTCTCTGGTCGAGTGAACGTGTGAGTAGGCCATACAGTTTAGATTTCCATCCATGTAACTAGACGAACGTCATCGACTGAAATACCATCCCTATAGAAAACCCCTCACTTGCAATGACACAGTGATCAGACGCGCTAGCTCGCAAGCCATCAGAAAGTTGCCCAGAATGATTAGCACTATTCGAAAGATGTAGCTCAATGCTGTTTAGGACTATACTGACATATCTCTATAAATGCCTGTGTTAGCAGTATCTCATAGTACAATCATAGGAGGCAGTGTTTCCGGGGGTGTTTGTCCTGATATCGAATATTAAGTCAAAAATAAACTCGTAAGTTACTCCTGGGGCGAAATTCCATGAACGACAAACCCAGAACTAGGTAAGCGATCGGACCCATGCATAGGTTAGTAATGGAGCGGGATTCCTTTTGAAAGAAAGCGTTCAGCTGTAGCACCCTTCCGGTGCCCAGCTGCCATGCCACCCGAGGGAAGCACGAGGGCTGGGATATTGCCAGGTTGCCCAAGTTTAGACAAGGGAGGTCGGATTCAAACCACGGACCTTCCGGTCAGTAAATTCGCGCTCTAACCACTTGGGCCATCTCGCCCCTTTTGAGGGGTTCACATGTGAACACTTACCGCAGGCTTGTGAGCTCAAGCCTCAGCAGTGTCGATTGTGAGTTCGTCTAACCTTTTGTTTGAAGCAGGCAACATTCAACTTGCCCTTTTTATGATGGTTTGGTAGCGATCTGTCAGTCGAAATGTATAAAAACTTCAGAATTTGATGTGCACCATAAAGTACTACGGTTCCATACAGTGCCACAGTACACTACTAATCCTAGCACTAGCTCCTCATACATATGGAGCCTTGAACTCTTGAAAAAAACGTGACGATGTTGCCTGCAGTGTCGAAAAGGGGACCGGTTTGGGGACATGCAAAAGTGTGTTCAAAGCCAGAAAGACTGAGAACGACGGGCAAGTAGAAGTGAAAACAAAACTACCGCTATCGTCAACCCGATCGCGGTTGTTTACGGTTTACTGTAATGGACCTAACCAACGAGACAGTAGTCCCATTTAAAATCAGCAAAACGACTATCTGGCTATTTCCTATTCACATTCAATGCTTACGTTAGTTTTCTGAGATTTTCCGAAGTGTAACCCCGGATAACAGTCACTTCCGAGTGTCGTATTTCACTGTTGTCATGGTAAGATATCCTGTGAGTGAAGCCAGTATACTCCGACTAGTCGAGAAGCATTGTACAGCTGTTTTATTCTTGTTGAGAATCATCAGCAGCGCGCATCTCACGAAACTCGGAGTTCCGCATCCACAACCGTCCGGTCAGTAGTTGAATACTTGATAGCTTGGCGAAGAGTGGCTGATCAGCAGCGTAATTAGCTCCTACGAAGACAGGACGCGGCGCTACTCACTTTCAATGACAGAAACCCTACCACGCAGTCACGCATTGACTGACTGCTCGAGGGACGGCTTCTCAGTTTGTTCATCTGGGACTACTTTACTTTGATAGTGACGGTCGATCTAACAAATTTCGATAGATATCGATATGTGCTCAGAAGACGGTCTCAGAGCTCGAAGTGGCTCAGTGGTTAGAGCGCGAATTTATTGACCGGAAGGTCCGAACCCGACCTCTGCTTCTCGACTGCTATCTAGGATTGGGATCAAAGAGCCAAGAGAATCACGTCGCTGCTAGAAAGAATTATGAGGAACTAGCTTGTAGGCCAAGTTGGGTTAAAAGGCTGTACAGTTATCTTTGGAGTACAGAGCTCTGTGGTAGGATTCTGGATTCGATAGTGATCTGAATGGTATCAGTCTTGACCGATTCAGGAGCTCTCAGCATATCACTTAGAATCTAGCTACATAACCCACAACTTTGAGCGAAGAGAAACCCGCGCGGCAATAAACTTGTCAGGCAGTGATGTAAGTCATTTGTCTCAGTGACCCACTTTCACCCATCCTCTCTTCACCTGTGTGCTAGTGAATTTGTCCAACCGTCTCATGAATTCGTGATGTTTTAGCCAACGGGACAAACGACAGAAATCCATCTTTGTTCGCTGCTTACGTGTTTACCGCGAATTCCACCAGTATCAGTAAATATATCCACGTCTACCTTCATGAGTGAAAAATAATCTGAAACACGAAGGTTTTGAATATCACCCAAAAGTTAAGTTAACATGGTCCGCTAAAATAAATTGATGCCAGTAGAGTGAAAGCTTCTAAGCTCCTTGTCGTCGGGATGTTTGTCAGGATACAATAATCGAATAAAGGTGAGTTCGATTTGTACGTGAGCGTCGTTACATATACGGTCGAGGTCCCATTCTCCTCGGATTGTTTTGCGAAACAAAAAATGATCGGCTATGGGCGTGCATATCAACACGGACACCGTCGCTCGGCGCACAACCACCGGCGTTACGCCTCTCACACTGGTGATTTCACCTCAGTTGGTTAAAAGTCTGCAATAAACTCGAACACAAAACAGGCGAAGCATGATACGACACCACCAAAAGGTGGTGCTGCAATTTTTCCTTATAAAGGCTTAAGTTGAGCCCCACGCTAACATCGTGATTTGCAGCTGGCTGACATGACCTTCGTAGCGGTCGTTAGTTTGTTCGCTGGGTTGAGCAATTTTACTGCAAATGTTCTATCACCAACTGGCGTGACGTCATCAGTGTGTCAATGCGGGCCGGAGCATAGCGGTGGGTCAGCGACTGCTCCCCAAAAAAGGACTGACGATGTTACCTTGATTGGCAATTGTATAGCTCAGCTGACAAACTAACAACCATTACCAACATTCTCCTCGATAGCCAATCATTTTCGTATTTTCCTTTGAATTTAATAATAATCCGTTCCTCTAACTGGTTTACTTTGCGAAGTTTTATTTGGACTACTTGCTGTGGACCGCTGCCGGTTCTCTGACCCTGACCAAATGGTTCTGTATCAAATATCCAAATGCACTGCTGAGATTGCATGGAACGGGCAGGATACTGCCCTGCATACGACAGTTGCTTATTTATTGTCAGCATGAGTAAAAAAGGGTTCAAAAGGCGACAATATTGCGTATGTGGTCCCAGTGAAGTGTATTGACAGTCTAGGAGGTAGAGTAAAACTCAGGGATGGAATACTGTACAACATCTGAGATATTGTTACAATAATCTGTTAAAATGATAATGAGATGCGTAGAAAAACACTGAATTCTGCACATGAACTATGAAAACGTATGGGGATAACTGCGTCCGTTCAAGTCACGAAAACTGCTGTCTGAAGAAAGAATGGAAATATATAGGGCCGTTAGACAACTGGACTACTCGAACTGTGTAATTGGATATCAACGTTGTACCTAGTTTCAGAACACCGAGCAGAAAGGACAACTACTAAAGAAAGTTTTTAGTTATGTCTCAGAAGCCTTAGCTGATTCAATTAATTTGAAACCAAACAAGAGTACCCTGCTCACCACATGCCAGAAGCAAAGTGAGCTCCCTAATTAGCGCCAACAACACGGAAATCAGCCAAGGCATGATAGAACAATGCTTCGAGCACAGATAAACGGAAAGCTTCAACTCAAGTTTAGCTAGGTACTCAGAGCATTGCGTGAGTGAAGAGATGAATAATATACTGTAAATTACTAGTGATCACATTCCTGTCTGATAGGGTTCCCCACTAACCTTCAAGGCGATGCGACAAAATCACAAAAATTCATTACACTTATTTCATCAACATCGGTGTTGTTTCGTACCCGTATGCTTTTACGTGCCATTCCCCTTAGTCATTTAGCCATGAGCAGCACCACTGTTCTAGAATGTGCGTGCAAGTTAGAATGTGTGCTCAACTGCAACCAATTTAGTGGTCACTAAAAGAACTGAAAACACACCCAAGATTCGTGGTGAATAGTAAGTTTTACTGATCTACTCATGACAGCAAACTTGCACGTCATGCGTAAAACCGATGTATATGATGTCACAACTTACTTCCGACTAGTATCGTTGGTGGATCGAACAGAAGCCGACGTACCATGTGACAGTCACTTCCTCGACTTCAACGCAGACAATCTCGTCTGACGACCCGACTGTTTAATGGTTGTAGACCCCTTTGACGGTCTGCCACGCTTGCGTGTCAAAGCTTGTGGGTGCGGCGGTGCGGAAGTAGAGGGAGAGAGTGTTGACGTCGAAGTTAAAGATGGAGTGGATGAACGGGTGGAGGTTTTGATGGCGGATTTGGTTGTTTTTTGATGGGATTTCGGTTGTCTAGTACGTGAAGCCAATGCAACCTGGACAAGCTCTCTCTTTGAAGGTGCTGATCGAACGTTCGGTTTCTTTGATACGGTTGTGAAACGCGAAGATTCTACTCGAAAAGGGGGTGATTTGGATGGCGATTTGTTGAGTCGCTGACACTTCACACGACTCATTGATAAATGCATCGTGTGCTCTTTTGGTGAGCTACCACCCGTATCTAATCTCACCTCAGAAGTATCCAAGACAGTATGCATGCGTTTCCTTGGAGTAGTTTGGTCGGGCGATAAACTACGATCCACTAAGGTGGATGGTTGTTCAGTTCCCCCAATCGCGGATACAGATTCTGTGGCTGCAGCTGACGACACTCTTTTCGGCAACGCGTACGACATTAGTTTGGTTTGTCTAGTGGCTACGGAACACGTAGGTTTCCCGCTAGAAGCAGCTGCCACTGTGGTAGCCAATGTTTGTACCGGTGGACCACAGGATTGTGAAGGAACTGGCTGGGATAGATTGTCAACGTCTTCTTTGGATTCGGACCTAATGAGAATTGCGGTAATAACAATAATAATAACAACACCAAATTATGCAAATAATCCCACCTAAGGAGGCCGTAGTGGGGGCTGAGTAAGTGTCGTATGAAAAAAGCTCTTCTCTAAAGCTGTACTCAGTCGGCGATATGAGGCGAACTCACACAAAACGCTTCAAAGTGGAATTGACGGAGGCTAACCTTTGCCACCACCAAGGTATAGCAGGATCCGCTACAATGTCCATTCTTGACTTGTACAAACAACTCACTTGCCAACATTTGAGTATGTTTGGCTACATCCATCAGAAGCTGACAGTCTTTTAAATGGCGTCTTTGACACTTCTGTGTAGTAGGTCGGGCTCATCAGTGGAAGCCACTTCAATTATACTTCCCAGTGATTCATGTCTAGGGTTTTGTGATCCCAATTTCAACGGTCAAAAAATCGGTGTTGTTGGGCATTGCATCGCACTGTACATATTAGTGTACCCTCGCGCCGGTTCCTAAGTGACTCCTGTTTAAACACCACACATTCTGACGACAGGGTCAAAACTTTGGCAGCTCGACTAAACTTTACTCAGCTGGTAAAGTGAGACCGTCAGTTTTAGCGTGGAAAAAGTTACTCGGTAGAATCACAAAACAATTTTTCACAGTGCCATTTGAGCACATCCGGAAAATATGCTTTTCGTGCTTGAAGAACTTCAACTATTTTCCGCCATGGAATAGTTCGGATTACGAAATACGTAAACGTTACTCAAATTCTCACCAAAAACCTTTAGTGGATGCATGAAAGTTAACTTATTTCCAAGCTATGGCTCCCGAGGCCTAGCTTCAGAGGACCTCATATCGTGATGGTTCACGACTACTTCTATTAGCAGTTTTCGTATTGAGGATATTCGAAAATAATGGGGTTACAGAGCTCATTTCGCTGCAAGATGAAATCGCTATTTTTTCTCATTAGTTGCACTGCTGAGACATCAGACTGGCACATCACTGTATAATGTCACATCACAAGTATAATGTCTTAAGGTTACACTGCATTGCTGAGACAGCATCCATGAACAAGAAAAAACGTAGACATCAGTGAGGCTCATGAAAGTGATCAAAGCGAAAGAGTAGGTTTTGAAACAAGTGCTTTAGTTAAAGTGTACTCATTAGAATGGTCTAATTTTAAGAACGGAAGTTTCCCTTAGTGGGGTTCGAAAACACCCGCTGATTCGCACGAGGGATGACAGACGGGGTCCGCAACGGGAAACGTTAATAACTCAGTTTGTACTGATAACCTTGGATTTGTTTGCTGAGCTAAGCAAAGTTGAGATAACACCATAAGTGTGCTATAGGTGGTGTCGCTTGGAGCGAGGGTATCACTCCATACAAAAAACAGCGTGACGAACGTCCTCCACCTGACTGCAACCACCATACGCTTTGCTTTGTAGACTTTATACGCGAACGAACTAAGGTTTACCATAAGGCCTCAACCGACCCAGTTTGTCCCAAGCCAATACCGAGCGGTAGTTGCACCAAAGTGTTTTCCAGCGAAGTACACTCCAAACACGTGTTTACACAAAACGAAATTCGAGCGTAGGTTTGTTGGAACGATTTATCGAAGTATCAGTGCTACTATTTTTTCCTGGACGAGATATCTGCTAAATGCTGGCACATGGTTTTCATCAATGCGATTTGGTATGCCGTGGATTAGTTTCATTAAGCATTATCGTTGCCGATTTCGGCCTTCTGATACAGAATCCACTGGCATGAGAAAAAAGGTGGGAAGAAGTAGGCGCCTTTGAATTGACGGAATGGATACAGTTGCTCGTTTAGAGGTGAGTGGATGTTATGAACAGCACAGAATGACTAACCGACTCTTAAATCCAGTCGGATCAAGCTGAAGTATTCCTTCAACAAATTGCGGGGTATTCAGTCTGACGGATTTCGTATATTCATATGCAATACAGAAAAATGTTCTGTTGACAAATCCTGATCAGTTAGCCAGCACAAGACCCATTTAAGTTTATAAAAACCTATTATGCTCACTACACAATTTCCAAAAACAGCACTGTCTATTACGTTTTGCTTTTTGCCAAGAGGGGTAACAATATCGATAAAACACGAATTATAGCTATACCTACATAAACTCTGGGAAACAGCAGTCCTTACTTGGGGATACCTTAGGAACACCATGAATATTTCTTATGTGAGTGTTGTACATAAGCTTACCGGACACATTGTGAAACATCATAATAGTAAACTGATCGCAGTTTGGGAAAAGTTGTGAAGTCTCAATGCTTTGGGACAGCGGAGATAACGATGGTACCTGTCTTCAAACAGAAGTGTGAATTCGGTTGGCTACCGATTCGCTATGGTTTGTACTCGTTGGCGATGAATCCTGATCTCCACAGCTGGAGCTAAAAAATCACACACTGCTTCTCCAGTACGGTAACATTTTTAAGGTCTTTGAATTTCCAAGCAATAATGTTGGTATGTTTACCAAGTGTGAAAAGAGGCTACATACCCGGATGCAGCTGGGGCACGTCGTTTATCCTTGAGTAACTCTGTAGGTATCAGATACTTTCCCGTATGGGTGTCTTTTCTAGGAGTGAACTGTATCAGTGGTGTGCGGACGACGTTCGTCAGACTGCCAGCATCCCGAGACGAAGAATTCAGTAGTTGCTCAAAGTCAGGGTTTCTGAATGTTGTCGGCGTGGCGACAAATAGGGATTTCGGTAGTTTCACGTCAATTATATAATCTTTGATTGTAAGGTCGGAACATCGAGTGAGCAACAGACCAAGTGCCACATCGCAAGTGAGGTAGAGTTTCTGAATGAGAAGAACAGGGGATATAACATGTGGACGCCAGTAGGGGGCTTAAGAACAACATTTACATTACCGTTCAAGGGTATGGAACACAAAATTACCCAGGATTGTCATATCAGCTGCAAAAATCTACTGTAATTCAGCCATAGAATGTCACGCGATGATGAAACAATGCTTTCAAGTTGCTCATAACTGGTCGTCAATACTCAATAGTTGAAAAAAACAAAGTAGCAAAAAATGGAACGGAAATCCGGTGGGCTGCGACCTTCAACTTACTGTGTTGGCGATAGGATCTTCCGGGGCCAGTGCATCCCGAGTATGCTTGATTCGCTCGATGATTTTCCGAATAAACAAGAAATTGTGTCCACGTGTGACAATTGGCTCCATAACAAACCACAACGAACTGAAATGAGTAATGAAAAGAAAACTGATAGGGAAATAAAGAAGAGTGGTCTGCTATAGCCAGCAGGCCGGAATTCCCATAACCCAAACTAACCATTGTGATGAGGGTCTTTCAAGGGCTATGCAGTGTTGTAAATCAAATGATAGACTAAATTCAGAGGTCCAAATGATAACTCCACATCAGGTGGCCATGTATTCACTGACTCCTCGACTTCTTAGAAAGAAGTTACACATCCGGTGAAATCATCCTTCTGAGCTGCTATTGTTTCATGGCAACGTTATATTTAACAGAGAGTTCATCTTGTCAGAAGAAGGATAATTTCACAGGATGAGAAGTCGCTGCTGGTGATTCCCAACAAGAACAAAACAGTTGTACAATGCTTCTCGACTATTCGGAGTAAACTGGCTTCACTCACAGGATATTTTACCATGACAACAGTGAGATACGATATTCGGAAGTGATTGTTATCCGGGGTTACACTTCGGAAAATCTCAGAAAATTAACGTAAGCATTGAATATGAATAGGAAATAACCAGATAGTCGTTTTGCTGATTTAAATGGGACCAGAAAATTAACGTAAGCATTGAATATGAATAGGAAATAACCAGATAGTCGTTTTGCTGATTTTAAATGGGACTACTGTCTCGTTGATTAGGTCCATTACAATAAACCCTGCATTCTTGAAGATCAATAGCGCGTTTGGGCGACTGTGGTGCTTGATTTTATCCGACCCATAGTAAGATAGTTGACAGCTAGGCTTATCACTCAGCATGGGCCGTGCGACAAACGGCAAGTTGATTGACGGAGGATTTGCACAGATGGACAGAATGATAGCTTGTTTGTCTCCCAATTAGTTCCATTTCAACAAGCAGGTTTTTCAACTCATCTAGGCCACACTAATCAGTGAGCCGTCAGTAGACTAATTAAGAAGTAAGCGGGGAGCACTTGGAACCAGTAACACTGTCAAAGACAACAGTTCGAAAGCTAAACTTACCAACCTATGGTGCGAAATCCTGTGTTCGAAATGTCAATTGCTCTATTTAGTTATGCGTTGAAATTCACCCGAAATGGTGCGAGGTGCCATTTACCCTCTGGCAACTCAAAAGTGCTCGGCTTCCGTCTTACGAGTTTGGCTACCCATTTCATAGGACGTGATGAATTTTGACAGAACTAGAAAACCTCCATCCTAAGGGGACATGTACACCGCGTGAACTTAATGAGCACATGGACGCGCCTCATTTCATCTGAACACTAGCCGAACGGTGGCAGACTCGGAACTGAATATTACCGATTCTCACATTATCAGGAATCATTGTTAGCCTGGCGAGTAACATTTTATCGCCTATTTCCCAAACTCCAGACACAGGCCCAGAATTTCAACAGAACTTGATAACAGTCTAACTGATGTGGTACAGTGCATAGGATTTCAAATTGCTGGAATACATTCGGCTATCCCACTCAAAATATAGTGTACGGCAAACATCTATCCTCGGGGTGTTTCAGTAAATCCTGAAATGACCGGCCCGGAATACGAGTCTGACCGGTCCGTTATCTGCTTTATATGCGCTGATGAATAAGCCCCATCGATTACGTTCTCGTTCACTGAGCATCAGCAAAGATATCTAAAGCCTGCTCTCAAAACACCCGCACCGGAGCTTCTGCATGGGTTCCCAGTAAGGTGACTTGGAGGTCATGTGTAAACAACCGAAGAACGAAATACCTTGCTTAGCTCGCTCCTACCGAGTTACTAGTTCTCAATGAATTATATCACCCTACCATAGTGCACGGTGGGGTAACAATGGATGAGCACAAACTCAAACGTCTCTAGTCTGGGGAGGAGGAGGGAGAGCAGAAATAAGCCAACCGGATATAAGGTTTCCAGTTAAAACCTTAGGAACATGTTCTTCACTAGTGTGGGGAAAGAATTGATGCATCTTATTGTTGGTGTACTGGACCGTGCAACACAAATTCACAAAAATACAGGTTACATGTAAGCAAACGAGTTACGGGCTACACAACCAAAACCACATTGCTCGTTTCGCTAAGAAATCCAGTGAATCACGACTTACGCTTTGATCCGATTGAGACTGTCAACATCATTGGGCTCAGTCCACTCAGGAACGTGTGCCAACAGGTAGATTACATATGGTAGTACAAACTCAGGAAGAAGAGCGTACAGGAATTCTGACAAAGCGGGTAAATACGAAACATGAGGAGGTGTATGATATGTGTACCAAAAATCTTGCACTCAAAAACAAGAGGGAATGTTTCATAATCAAAACACAAGCAAAAGTCAAGACTAAAGGAATCGTATTGTACAAATGTGCTACGAAAGCTTTGTTTTCTTCTTTAGTAATCGTCTTCGGAAGTAATGGCACTGAACGACAGCTAGAACAACTATGCAGATAGGAACGCTGGTTCTGTTTCTAATGTTCCGCCCGAAAAAAGTCAGTAGATATTAGTAACTTCTGCGACGTAAGCATGAAGAAACACACGAAACCACTCGCCAAATAACCACCGTAAAAATGGAGGATCGGTTACTTACTTGGATCACTCAAGCGGGATGGGTGGCGATCGAGGAAGTCTCGACGACGCTGAATATTTGCGGCTAACAACTGTTTGGCACGCTGCTTAAACATCGCATCCGGGACATTCGGTGCGTGCGCGAACATAGCCATATATTCCAGGGGTAACCGAAGTCTGTAGAGGCCTTGATTAAGTTTGGTCAAGAAATGTGAACGGACTTGGGGACAAGGATCCTGAAAAGTGAGCACAAACATGTGATGTGACAGTTAGGCACCAGTATCTACTGCCGATGCATTGTTGTTCACGATGAGGATGATTATGTTGTACTAATGGTGTTAACCGAAGTTGATGCATTCTGACAAAGTCGTTTTTTAGCTGATCACTTGAAGGAAATATCAGTCCCCCTAGGAAGCTGCTGTTTTGGTCGAACCCTCGGAGTAAGATAATTGTGGTACCATTAAAAGTGGAACGGCTTGTGTGATAAAAGCAAAGCACTTACACGTAAGATGTATGTCATCGATTGATACCAGTCCACCTCAATACTGTCAACGTAACATTGCGAATGGGCCAGCTTTAACCACGACGTGGCGGCGACCAATCGCATTCGTGACATCTCACCCGGTCTGCAAAGAAAGCAGAGGTGATACAAACTTGCACTGGCTGTTTTCTCATCAATTTAACATAGCCGAATACAGACAGAGCGTTCCCATGGACTTATTGTACCAACCACTCATCAAATAGTTAAAAAAAAAACTGGCGATAAGAGCTTACGCGCCAATTTTTCTTGACCTGTCAGATCTCCGTTGTGGATAATGATTCGGTGCAACAGTCGAATGACGGCTTGTGCTACCGGTTTCTCCTCGATCTTCAGTCCTCGAAGCCAGCTGCTCATGAGCTTGGTCGCTGAAATCTGCCACAAGGTAAATATGAGGAAAAACAACCTGATGAGAGACGTATCATGTGCAGTTGTTTCATAACGGCATACTTATTGTCTGTTTTCCACGGTTAACGAAAGTAAACCAATGCAAAATTGAAGTGCATGCCGCGTTGGGAGCATCTTTGAAGACAGCGGTTCCAACAATAATGATGCACACTGCGTTCGTCGATGGTAATGAGTAGGTTAGGAGATCACAAAATCTGTCGACTGAAAATGCTGCCATCAGGAAGTACGACGTCGACGGTCGAAAGCTGGACGGTTGGCGAAGGCATGGTACGACTCATTTTAAGCTAGGATTTCAGCAAATTGTTGCCACTACGCTAAAAAGCATACATTTCCGGAAACAAACGGCAGTAGACATTTTCAAATGAGTTAACCCGCTTATCGTCCTAAGTTAATGAAGCTAACCTCTTTCTCGCACACAACAGGTGGCTGATGATACAATTGAGGAATTCTATTTACCTTGGCACGAGTAGATTGGGGAACACAGCCATCGGGAATCCAGTCAGCTGCTGAGTTCGAATGTGTAGTAGTCTGATTTTGCTTTCGCTTGACAGCATTCGACCGATCGGGCGAGCCAACCTTCCCGAACTCTTCAATCTCTGAATCACGAGCAAGCACGTCTGGGATCAACGATTTGGTGGTAAACTGTTTGAATTCCCGGTTGTACACACCAGGTAAACGTAAGGCGATGCGTCCAAGAGCAGTCAGGCACGCAATATAGTCGGGGGAGGCGGAGGGACATGCAAGACAAACCTGGGAAATTTGGAATAAACTATATAGTTCGATAAGATAAACAACCAGAGTGTCATTATTACACTTCAAACAGAATTTCGATGACTACTCAAGCTAAATGAGTGTATTTCCAGGCCAGGCTCTCCAGCAAATAAAAGGAACAGATATAGGTCGTTGGAACGTGTTTGTCGTGCAGGGTTGTACCACGAGCATACACCATCACATCATGGATAAAATCACAGATGACCGGTTGTGATTCTTCTCAACCCATGGCAGATAGTGTAATGTATTATTGCAGCCAGGAATGCACTTACTTTTCTTGATCAGGCGGTATTAATTCAATGGTTGTCCGTAAAATACACGATAGATTACACTGGGTATAAACAGGGATATTTATTTTTTAGGAGCAGTGAAAAACTGTTGCACCTGATGTAGTTACCACCACTGACAGCAATATACAGGCAATAAATGTTGACGCAGTATGGGAAGTTAATTTCCACAAATTATGAATGCTAATCGCAAGAGCTGCGAACTTACTGTACCACACTGTCATCTACTGCCTCGCCCCCCAAATGGTTTGAGGAACGGCTATCGTTAGTAATAGCGACTTTGATGAAGAAAAGCAGTGCATGTGGCAGAAACAGTCAATCAATTAACTAACTGTCCAACTTCTATTGGGTTTGAAACCAAGTCACACCAAACGAAAGCTGGGATGAAACAAACCTTGACGATCTCATCGACTGCCTCTTTGATCTCCACTTCAGTTGCCAACCGAAAACGTTGAGCACTTTTATATAGAGCCAATAATGCCTGAATGGCAAGCTTAGCTCTTCGGCGCTCTCGACGCCAAGCGAGACCGGCGAGATATACACTACGTTGGCTGACCTCTCGTTTTAGCCTTCCTCGAGCAGGTTTACCTATAGCAGTGTAGAGAAAAATATTGAAAACTGGAGAAGTCCATAAAAAGTGAATGGTTATGTGATGCAAATAACGCCGCGGTCTGAGATACGCTGACGCACCAAAACCGCTTATTTGTTTTGCCCCCACCAAGTAGAGTTATTACTAAAACTCCTATTCCTTTAATCCCTTGATGAGTTAAGAAAGCACTGTTAATAGTAAAGAAACACCGTGAGAGATCTGGGGCGTTGTGGTTTGTTGACGGTGGTGAAGATCGTGAACTGAGATAGTTCTCTTCTTGCACCATATTGACACTGAGGCCTTAAATGAATTCGTCCATCCACAAAGCACCTGGCTGAGATACATTGAAGAAATACTTGCCTTCCTAAGCTGCTCGAACGAACAACAGCGTAAAATTCACGATGGAAACTGAGATTGAGCAGAGAACCCTTGGTTTCTTGGACAGCAAACACTAACCGTGGATTCTCACTGATATTTTACGGAAAACTCGCACATTTAGACAGGTTCTTGCATTATTAGTCCTCGCATCCACAATCCGTCAAACGCATAGTTGTCGGATGGTTGGTGAACCATGTCAGAAAACTATGCTTGAATGAGTTCATACGGGCGGATGAACTGAAACAACTCAGTACGGTACTATAGCAAAATAAATAACCCATAAGGCTTATTGTCCAACAAACGGATAAAACGCTACCCGGGACGGTGAAACGGAGAGATGAGAGCGTGCTGGTCACCGTGGGAATACCCTATAGAAATGGCACGTGAGCGCCACTTGACATCCACAATCCGTCAAACGCATAGTTGTCGGATGGTTGGTGAACCATGTCAGAAAACTATGCTTGAATGAGTTCATACGGGCGGATGAACTGAAACAACTCAGTACGGTACTATAGCAAAATAAATAACCCATAAGGCTTATTGTCCAACAAACGGATAAAACGCTACCCGGGACGGTGAAACGGAGAGATGAGAGCGTGCTGGTCACCGTGGGAATACCCTATAGAAATGGCACGTGAGACGCCACTTGAAAGATACTTCTGGACTATAATATTAGAGCATTCTCGTAAGAGCTAAGGACTTTATGGAACCGAAACACGGAACAAAGCGGGCCTACCAAATTCCCTGCGCGGAATGTCCGGTCAGATACATAGGCCAGAGAGCCAAGCAACTACGTGCGAATCACGGAGCATATACAATATGCGCGTTTTCCTCTATGAG
Source organism: Opisthorchis viverrini (assembly GCF_000715545.1). Lineage (NCBI taxonomy): Eukaryota > Metazoa > Platyhelminthes > Trematoda > Opisthorchiida > Opisthorchiidae > Opisthorchis > Opisthorchis viverrini. The sequence goes on along the minus strand of NW_008752288.1, from coordinate 53,866 downwards.
TTGAAAAATTGAACGCGACTCGGTGATTTGATTCCATGCGCTTGAGTCGAGCCATCAAATCAATTTTGATGGTACGTGCTTACTCCAGTCAGGAATCAGGTCATACGTAGCAGGGTCGTGTGTTGAAGCACTACAGATCACACAACCGAACTGTATCAACCATAGTGACGGCGCCAGCGTCCCGCCTATCTGACTTGGACAGTAGGCATAGAAACCAGATGTCAAGTAGGAATCTCAACAAGGACGCATCACAGCCAACGCAACAACGAACGGAGTAACCTCGTGGTCAAGGTTCACACAACCACGCGTACGCGCACATATACGATACACCCACATCTACGTGCCCTTAGGAACATCAATCAGAAGACATAATGGCGGACAAAAATGACGCTGCTGGTATTCAATCGATTGTGGGAATCCTTGAAAAGGGTTGCACAGAGCAACCGAGACTTTGGACTATAACATTCTATCCCACTACGCTGTGTTTTTACTTTATCAGTTTAGACCCGAAAAACCAGCATCACCGAGCGCAAGATCCGTTAAAATCAAACAATCTGCTCTGATGCGGAACCAAACACCCAGGATGCTAGCATTCGGCTAGGCAATGCTGAATAAACTGAGACAGTCGGTTGTGTGTGCCCAAGAGGATTGACTCGAAACACTTGTCTACCTGGATATTAACTTCCGACCACCCTTCGTTCATTTAGGAGATCTTCACGTATTTTCTTCAAACTGCAATGGTTGTGTAGCGGAAGGGTGGTGAGGGTGAAAGAAGTACTAACATTACATTATTACTTGCTACGTAACACCGAATGTGTTTCTCCTCAATAAGATCCCAGAGCCATGGGTAAGTCACCTCATTCTCCGATGCATTAAGCACGAAGAACAGGCGGATCCAGAAAATCGGTGTCTGTAATAATTATGAAACAAACCGTAGCAAAACGGTAAAGTGAGGCGAAACCGCAAAGATCGAGAGCCATTTCTAATCAAACACAGACTTTTTGGTGTACGCTGAGCTAAACACATGAAACAGCAACGCATGAAACTGTGAAAGTGAATTGGACGTTTCATCCCATGATAACTACTTAGTTTATTGTAAACGTTGATATCATGCCATAGCAGCATCCCCACTCGAGATATCGCATCGAATCTTGAACAATGAGAACTCTGCGGCAAACAAGATAGTTGTCACCCCACTGATAGTAAACCTGACGTTAAGCTTCTAAAACGTGCTTGACAAGCAGATACGTAATGTCACCATGGTGTCCCTCTGGTTGCTAACTATGGCATCAACTACACCAAAACAAAAGTATCACACCAATAGCCTCCCTTCTCACTACAGTGGACGAGAGAATACACCACCATACATATGTCGATAACATGTGGAAATCCTCAAACCTAACAATAACAGACGAAAACTAGTTGGTTGGGTAATTTAAGTTCAAAAACGGTATTTAGGTGGGGTCTCACCTTCCTCAAGACGAGCTCCGTTCGGTAAAGGAGGTAGGGTCTGTAGTGCAGAATCTACCGGACAAGGAACTGGTGGGAACTGTCGAGTCATGCCGGTAGAACAGAAGTTCTTCAGTAGGGGTAAAAGATCCTTTGTACAGTCAATCAAATCGTAAGCGGAATCAGTATGAAGTGGATACGAACAAAAGTCAGGAACTTCTGAACCATTATCGCATAGTGGTCCGGGTCCATTAAGTAGGGAGCAAAAAACCTGTCAAGCAGGGGATGGACAGAGGATTGGCATTGAACTGTTCGGTAAGTGAATATAATACAGAGAAATAAAGTTGTCACAGAGATAATTTATGAAGAGAAACCCAAATGGTAACCGGTGTTTTCTAGTCCGATGTGGACGCTGACGTATGGATGAGCTCCTTCAATATTACCGTTCAATTTACGAAGTGCTAAATGGACTTCCCCTCCACCATACGAAACTGAATGGCGTCAAAAATGTAAAAAAACGAATTCCAAAGATCAGGGGTCAAGGTAAGCATTCGATTCATCCGTACTCACGCTTAGTGCCAGTTCATGAGTCGTTTGCGGATCAGCTTCCTGTGTTGTTGTTGTTGGTGCCGTTGTCGTAGAAGACCCGCGAGGCGGCGCCGCCATGTCCGCAGATATCGAGTCGTCCGACAGGATGTTGATCAGGTAACTCGCCAACCCCTCAGTTGGTAGTATTCCCTGTGACAGACATGAAACAGTTATCGAAACACTGCATTTTCCACCATACACACAGTAAAACAATTTTAAGGTGCTTCAAATTTTGTAACGAGTCTACGTTGCCTTGGAATCATACATCAACAGTTCCCAATATGGTCCAAATACGCAATCGCCCGGACAAAACGATATACAAAGGAGGATTCTGGTAAAAAGTTTTATGAGTGACTCCATGAGAGAGATCCGCCATATAAGGCGCATGAAAAAGACAGAATAGGTTTGCGGTGTTTATGATTCGAGGAGAGAGGAATATGTGTACCCTGTAGGACTGCAACTTTTCCTTATTTTCAGGATGAAAGCACTTCATATCAGCAGAAGCCAAGAGGCCAGCGTTATTGTCGCTCATTCCATTGCTCATGCCAGGAACAGTGTAGACCATCCAGCCACTCGAAATTAGTTCTTTTATCAATTTCTGAAAATTCAGTGTCACGAATAACCCTATAAAGATAGTGAATTCGTAATTTCATATATATATATATATATATATATATATATATATATTCCTCACACTGTATTGGGGGGGGGTGGCAAACTCATCTGATGTAAAGAGGTGAACTGCTGATTAAAACTGTCT
>NW_008752288.1:27358-47090 GCF_000715545.1 Opisthorchis viverrini | reverse complement strand
GGAGAATTCGTTTTTGTAAATAAATATATATATATATATATATATATATATATATTCCTCACACTGTATTGGGGGTGGGTGGCAAACTCATCTGATGTAAAGACGTGAACTGCTGATTGAAACTGTCTAAATATTAACACCACAAAGAAAGTGAAGATGAAACCCCCAATGGTCGAGATACATCTATCACACTAGGTGCAGAACCACACTGTTCGTTCACCACACTGAAAATTAATCTTGCAGGTGAAGAAAGTTGCGTCGTATTAGCACTTACTGTGAAGTAAACTGACAGGGCAGAAGAATCTCTATCACACTAGGTGCAGAACCACACAGTCTGTTCACCACACTGAAAATTAATCTTGCAGGTGAAGAAAGTTGCGTCGTATTAGCACTTACTGTGAAGTAAACTGACAGGGAATGCAGAAGAATCAGTGCTTTTAAGGTATCCAATGGGCCCACTGAGCTGGATTGTGCTGCCGTTTCACGGTTAACTACGAGCTGTGACACAAGCTCCTGACCAAAGGTTTTGTCAAACAAGACAGGAGCGAATCGTTCGAGAAGGATCTTCACGCAACGGATATATTGAACATGCGCCTCGGCTCCTCCGGCGGTGACAGATGAAGATGAATTATCAATGTGCTTGATGAGATACCGCTGTCAGGAGCAGGAAAGATATCAAGGAACAGAAACAACCAGAAATGGATCAGTGGTGGCCGTAGACGTGGTAGACAGCATTTTGGGTACAGTGGGATTTGTTGGAAAACGCGTGGAAAAATGTGCAGCATACGCAGTCATTTCATCCAAAAGTTTTATTCTGAAGAAGACCACTTCCAAGTTTGGACCGTCTATCCGTGCCATACGTACTCCCCTTGGTTCAAAAGAGAACGGGAATACCATCGGCGACATTTGTCGGGGATTGTAAGCCTATTTTCTATTGCCATTTTAGTATACTACGTCACTATCAACGAAAATCCATTCTCCAGTCACTTCTTACTAGGTAACGCCTTGAGGGATGAAAAGTCTGCAACTAAACTGCCAAACTCAGGGAACGGAACACCAAACATAGCAAATTTTGTTCGCTGGATAGCTAGTCCAAGTCTTAACCCACTCAGAGGACGACTGCCCCACGAGTACGAACGTTCCAGTTGTCTGCATTCCTGGAGCACCGATTACGTGTGTGATGTATGCGGCCACCCGTAAGAAACGTGCATCATGTGATCGGTCGTACTGTGAATTCCACTCAGTGCAGAACACTATTTTAGTGATTAAACACGGCGACTTACCCAGTACACAGCAGATCTCCCGCCAATCTTCAGATATGCTAACCAGTCATCACAGTGACGCAGCAGACGTTTTTTCTTGTGGAGATGAAATACGGCATGCAGCAACTCAGAGTAGACCTATATTCAGTGAATTCCGAATAACTGCCATTATTTTCGTTGCTACATAAATAAGTTTCCTTGGCCAATGATCTTAGTTGTGGTTTTTGTTACCATTGAACTGTGCCACAAAAAATTTGTGATACAGAGTGCCAGAAGCTGAGGACAAATTTCCACACTGTGTAACGCCTCACTCTCATGATAACGCAAGTATTACTGTTCACAACAAACCAGTTGGAAAATTCCGTCACAGACCATCCAAAGCTGATTAAACACTCGGAAACAAGTCAGCATTTCATCACTCCGTGGCAGAGGGCGCACGATGGGTTCTCCATTGTCAACCTCCACCATTAAAAACATTCCCTCCACAGAAACCGTTCATCGTTTTTCGAGTGTATTCTCGAGAAGAGGGACAGCGTATCCGGTGTAGCCTCCGGACTGGATAAACAATGCAGAGCATTTGCTAACTAAATGGTGAGCGCTCTGCATTAGATGCCTTCTGTCAGTTAGTCGAAATCAGGTAATGAATGTGTCGTATGAAGTTCGGTGTGAACACTGAAGGTTATCATTCCAGTCAGCCTCCTTACAAGAGAGCTCGCACTGAATGTGATTTTACACATTCTATAAGTACTTCACACAGCCGAAGTTTTGATACAGTGACATTCAAAGACTCTGGTTGTACTCAATCTCATTCCTGTTCACTGAGGTAAAAACAATCAATGTTGCCTGGATTTTACGAGGAAAGCGGCTGCCAGTGAAAGCAATCGAATGAAGGTATTTTGGCTGGAGGGAGACATGAAGGATTGGAATTATACAGCGCTGAATCAGCTTGCCAGTCAAAAATGAATCATGATATTCTCAGCAGTAGAACAAATTACGCACACCCCCTCGTGACTCACCAAGATGTTGGTCGCTTCAGAGCACGTGCACGTCGGCTTAGTTAGTTTGACCAGCTGCAGACGCAGTGATTCGTCTGAATGAGCTTTGTTGAAGAAACGTTTCAGCTGTTCGACGGTCTTGTGATCTGTTTTCGGTAATACGTCTGCATTGCATGGCGGAACAAGAAGTTGCGAGATTTGTACGAGTTGATGGAATCATGACCCCAGTTTACAAATCAAGAAAAGGGGACGAATTAAAAGCTATAGCTCAATACGAATATGCTGGAGTTCTAATGGCTGTTCGATTAGTGAGATTCCCTGGTCTATGAATCCAGCAATAAAATAAATAAAAGAAACGATGGTGACATGCGGCAGAAAATTGAGAATTCGAGGACGAATAAGGTTGGTGGTTGCAGCAGGTGCGTCAGACCGAAAGCACACCACTCACAATCGGTTGCGCACTAAGCAACAGGCTGCTTGTATGAAATGTAACAGGTAAATCGTGTAAATCGCGGTAGCAACAGTAAGCTGACTGGAATGACCTAAATGATTCACTGCCGATGGCTCCCAATAAAGATGAAGCAGCTGTATAGAGCTTCTCGGCTTTTCTGCATAGATTGTTTACTTGTTCGTAATCGTTCGTCGCTTTCAGCAGAAGCGATAAGTAACCCAGAGTTGTGGACGCAATGCACGTTACCAATTTTAAGGAGCAAGAATGTATCCAGCGACGACAAAATGGGAGCCCCAAAACCCGACGAGGATAGTTAGTTCGAGGAAATGCCCCTATTCAGAATGGAAGAGCTAACATAATTTTAATGAAGCACTGAATGAAGCAATGAGAATGAATCGTACTTGGACTAGCCCATTTGTCAAGGTTCGTTGGAGATGTGACTAATTCTGAGTAGTTGGACAGCTTTTCCCCACACCATACGACGATCAAGGAATCAACAAACAGTAGGCCCGGAGTCTACTCGATTACCCACAAGTAGTCAGAATCCTAAGGATTCTGTATGCATGAGCTGATCCAGAGAAAAAAATGAATTCGTGTACATCATCAAACAAGACATCAGGTGATCGGATCCAGAGAGATCCGCCTGAGGAATAAGGACGGAGAGAGTGGTGGATTGTTTTCACAGGGTCGAAGAACTCTGGTGTTTGATATTTTAGGTACTTGAAAACTGATGCAGGAGCGGGGGCAGGGCTGATGAGAATTTACAGCTAGTAACCGTTATTTAGGTGTTCTCCGGCGATTCAGTTGAACACAGGGTTCCAAACATTAAACTAGAATTGTTCCCTTCATCAAGTTTGCTATTTTTATCTTCTTGTTGTTTCAAAAACTGAGCCGTGTTAGGCATCAAATGTAGGCCAAACGAGAAAGTGCGGATAACGCGATACACCAAATAAATGCCCGCTGAAGTGATGAAACAACACAAAAACGAATAGAGAGCCTCACATTCGATAAATGTAATGACCCGGCTGTGTACTCACTTTGTTTCGCCTCGCAGTAAGCATTAGGAGATGATAATAACAGACACGCTAAACGCGAACTTAGGAATTACCATCTGAAATACCCGATCTCGTAGGTGACGGTGATAATGATCCTAATAGATGATAAATCTCTTTGACAAAACATTACGCCACAGTGGACTTTCGCTCCATGGTAAGTGTGGCGCTAAAATGCCCAGCATGGTAGGGGACAATACAACACAGCTGTCAGGCTATTGCCACCGGATGTGTGGCGACGAAGTAGGACTTCGAAGCACAGCGTAAAAACTATATATATATATATATATATATAGCCGATTTAATGAGTTGGGACCAAGTAGCGGCTTCAAACGACCCTTGCAGATTGCCTGAAGTGAAACGAGGATATTTTTATAAAGGAAACTACTCACAAGGTTGCTGGAAACTCTTCGACAGCCCACGACCGGTTTCGCCCTTCTTGGGGCTCATCACGTAGGCGCAGTCCCCGAAAACAGTGCAGTTTGGGTTCAAGTAGATCATAAAGTTGACGGAAACTCGGGGACTGCGCCTACCTGATGAGCCCCAAGAAGGGCGAAACCGGTCGTGGGCTGTCGAAGAGTTTTCAGCAACCTTGTGAGTAGTTTCCTTTATGAAAATATACTGCGACATCTCGAATATCGGGCCAACTGAATCATGAGGCGGCCTGTGTGCAGCACATTCAGCTGGAGAACATCATAAACGAGAGATTCAACTGAGTCTCCCGTGAAAACCAAATTGATTTGCAGATGAGTGTATTTCTTGAAACGAGGATACTTAAGACAAGTTACTGAACGCCGGGCACCTGAGTTCACACGAAAAAGTTAAGATTATCCAGACCCGTCCAACTCAATAGATGTTTGACACAATGCAGACAGTACAGAGAAGGAACTTTTATCAGATAGTGAGCTGGAAACAGCTTCCCTCAAATAACCTTAGCGCTGGAGTAGCCGGGACCTCGAAATGGTCAACAAAATAAAAGAAGGTCGACTGATGTTGAATGCACATCAAACAAAGGTGTGCGTTAAAATGGCAATAACATGCTATGACCAGTGATAACCAAAGTTCTAAAAACATGTTTCAGGTTAAGAAACTGCGGCAGACGGAGTAACATTATTTAACTTAACTAACGAAGCCAGAATGGATGATTCGTGGGATGAATCATCTCGATTTCCCATGAGACCCAACTTACTCGTCAACGCGATCAGACGGTCCATCAAATCCGTACCACCCGCTACAGAAATCTTCTTACCGTCTTGTGTGGACAGCAGATGTAGAATTTCCCTGAGAAGAACCGTCACCCTGGAAACACGACCATATTGAAAATTAAGAGCGTTGTCCAAAGTGCGTAAAGGGAATCGCACCCAAAACTAAACTCGCATCAATTACGAGACACATTTGAAAATGAACTGCTCAGCTGACTGCACCACAATATTCAAAATTATGGAAGTGGAGTTTGCAGAAACCTTAACAATAGAGAGCTACGTCCTAGTTCGACAGAGTGCAAGGAAAATCGAACATGATGAAACCGAAGAACAGATGGGGTAATTCAACTCTCGACTTACAACCTGCAAAAGACTGCATCTTGCCGGGGTGTGACGGTTTGTGTACACCAATAAACCGTCGAACTATACTGGTACAACGGTGATACTACTAATGGGGAAGCACGCGAGTAGTATGTGTTGTTCGTAGAATTTCGCTTTGCATCTTTTGAAAAGCGGAGATCTGTTGCGGAATTCGGGAAGCCGATTTGTAACATTTGCTTGGATTTAACTGACGAATCAGTGGAGTCAATGAATCTCCAGGAAAGTTCAAGAAGACGCGTTCGGGAGAAGATGGATGTCCAGTTTTTGTAAATAAGATGCAAATTAGAGTTTTACTTTCCTGTTCAATGGTCTGTAACCGGTCAGTTGGCATTTCCTAATAAATAACTCCGCAGAGAAGACCTTCTCCCTTTCACTGGAAGTAGGGTCACCTTCACACCCAGAATGTTTCACACCTGTGTGTACTCCCATTGGACCTTTGTACGATGCCACTCTTCACTGCAACCTTCCAATTTAAGCAAAACGCATAGCTCCCTAACCAATGAGTTCAGTGGCCGAGAAATTCAAAGAAAGTATCACAACTGGTTCCCACAGGATTTGTTTGCTGGCTCCATTTAGGATAGTTCCAATGTCGACAACTGAGCCAACCTCTTCCGACCATTGGAATATGGATACGACCTTCGATTTGATGGAAGCCCGGCGACAGATCTCCTCCGATCACAACCCTGATACACCTCAACTATTGGGGAGAAAGAGACTATTCAGGACAATTGAAGTGAGTTGATAATAGAGTCCATCTTCAAAGTAGGTGCTAGCAATGATCGTGGTAGCCTCAGGCATCAGGTTAATCTCCATTGCAACAGGGTTTGTGGAATCACCGGCTACTTATCATTTCAATCGGTACGGGAAACCCTAATTCGTGAGCATTACGTGGGTCTCGATCGGCTGGAAATTGCCGTAACCCGATTCCCACACTTCTTTTGGTGTTGGAGCAGCACCGTGTGTAAAAATGGTGTCCCTTGACTTCACGGGGACGCTCGATTCTATCGATCGACCGGTGCTTCTTACCAGACTTGCAAAACAGGAAACGTTCCAGAAGTCGTTCAGTTCAGTTTGGTTCTTTTATTCACGTACATCCTGAAGTGTGTCAGGGTCCCTTGAAATCTATCCTACAAAAGTGGTGTCCCTCTCCGTTATCATTCGACCTGGCAATCGACGAAACAAAAAGAAGGTTCCACGAAACCCCGTGTTCAAATCGCTACTGGTGGGGAATCCTGTCGGTCTGGAGTACATAGAAGACATCATGATATTTTCCTCAGACGATCACAAACCCAGAGCTATTGAATGAAGCCAGATGCAGTGGGGATCATGCGTTCCTTAACTTGTAAGGTGAGCCGCACAAACAGAACACAAACTTTTCGCAATCCCTTTCATACTTCCTTCTGTCAGGTCAAATGCTAGCCACCACTCTGAGTTGGGCACGTAAAACAGCATTCTCTTCGGCTAACGATGGTTCGGTCTGCGTAAAGGGACCCTAACTTCGGAGATTCGTTCACTGGCCTCAACTGTCACACCACAATCGGGAATAAAACAACTTGCAAGATACGCAAAACGTCCCACAACTTCGAAGACTGTAAGTACCTGCTCAGTGACTGCTTGTCCAGAAGCATGATCTTACAGATTGTGGGTGAAAAGTGCATGCTAAGGGACAGGATAATTCGGGTCATTACATCTCAAAAGATATGCGGCTTCTTCTCCTCCAAAACAAGAATAATGTCGTCTGCATACTTCATATCGATTAGGTTTTCTTCAGCAGCTATTTGAACACCATGGTTTTGAATACCTTTCATCATCATCATCATCATCATCATCATCATCATCATCATCATCATCATCATCATCATCATCATCATCATCATCATCATCACCATCGACAGCATGACATCAGTGTTCAACACCGATGCTTCACTGCCGTATTTGTGCAATTCATGGTTGTACGTGGGCTGGAATACTGCCAGGGCGCCCACACCTAGACAGGAGGACGATTAGGATCCTCAACCAAAGCCTTCGGCTCAAAAGCCTAACCGCAAGGCAGCGGTGTTTGGCGGGAAATGCAAATACATTACCATTTCTACGGAACAAGTCACCACATGTTCCAGCCCCCAACGTGGAGGGCCAGAAGACTGTGTTCGTCAGACCTCTAACCATTGACCAACCTGGTATGAGAGACTCTGTGGGTGTCGCGGGACACTCTCCAGTATAGCTCAATGGATCGCTGAGGTGCGCAAACCGTCACACCACGGTAAGGTCCAGTCTCTTCGTGACGGATACCTTCCAGCGTTTGTCCGATTATCCACTCGATCACGAAAGTAAATAAGAGTGGAGAGAGTGGGTGTTCCTGACGGATAACACTTTGTGTACAGAAGCTTTTTGGAAGCTCTCTGTATACTCTCATACACCCGGCATCTTGAGAATACAAAGAACTTACTGACTACAACAAATCCGGGACTTTGCTTACCGCACGATTGCGTTACGGAGAACCAACCAGTCAAACGATTTGATTGCGCCTTGGAAATAAAGGAATACTAAGATTGTGGGTCGTTTAAACGTGTAGCGTTGTCCTAACAACCTAAGAAGTGTGAAACTTTGGTCAACGTATCCTCTGCCAGACGGAAATCTTGATTGTTGCTCTCGAATCAGTGCATCAAGGGTCACTATTAGGCGACGAAGGACAAAGACGAGCTGATCCCTCTGTGATTGTCGCACTCACTACGAGCCAATAGTTTAAATAGCCACAATCACTGATTCTCCACAGTTGTCTGAAACCAGTTCCTTTCCTCTAATTCAACTAAACGGACCAGAGAAGCACTGAATGAGGAGTTCACCCCATCTTTGAACAACGCGGGTGAGAGATCACCCGAATTAGGGGCTCAGTGTCGTTCGAGAGAACATTTGCAGTCACAAGCCTACAAGAATGCAGAAGGTTCCAGGTTCACCGTCCAGGGTTCTACTTCAACTGTAGCGGCGTGTTCAGCTGTAGCACCCTTTCGGCGCCTAACTGTAATGCCGCCCGAAAGAAGCACGAGGGTTAGGATACTGTGAGGTTGCCCAAGCCTAGACAGGGGAAGTCGAGAGACAGAGGCCGGGTTCGAACCACGGGCCTTCCGGCGGTGGGTACCGGGAGAATTGCTATTCAAAGTATTCAGCCCAGCGGTCGAGGTGTTGTTTATGGTCACTCTATTCTTATCCTTGATGGTTTGGCTCACGGGTGTTTTCCGGGGGCTGCTAAGTTCTCGTTGATCAAATATCCCCCCCCCTCATTGAGGTGCTGAAGCCGACGGGGTTGCACTCAGTCACAACAGATCTGTAAGGATGGGTCCCTCCGGATCTCAATGATCTGAAAACATGCTATCAGCGATACATAGTAGACTTTGGGCAGCTGCAGAATTAACACAATCAAACGATCAATAGGGAAAAACTGGAATCCCTTGAGCAGCAGATGACGCTTGTCAGTTTAAGGTGATTTGGACGGTAAACACACATGCCCAAGGATTCCCGTGTTTTCCACTCCAAATGCATTCAAGAAAGGCTCGCGGAGGATGGGAGAGAAGGAGTAAGTGAGTTAAGTTGAGAACTATGGGATCTCGTTGCTTTCACAGGGACTCACCTGAGTCACTCTGTACGCGGTTTGAAACCCCACGCGAGAACACTATCCCTTAATGACCCGAATCTCCGGCCAAAGTTGGTCAGAATTTGTGATGTTTGCACGCGGACAGTAGGCCCCATGGGAGAAAAGTGGTAGAGTAGTCTACCTATAGCATACGAATTCCAAGGCGCAAAGACTAGAAGAAGAATCGAATTGAAGATAGAGTAGAATCGACCTCTGCGAATTTTAGCTGCTTGGGGCTGTTCCACAGAGCATACTCTTCAAATTTCAGAGATATTGACTAGTTAAACCACTGGTACATATGATGAACGAATCAACCACCCCATGTGCACAATTAGACTCAAGCGAGATTCGAATCAACATTCCGTTCATGATTACCTTCGAGTGAATACATAGTACAGTGGCTGGCTCGAGGATCAAGTGAACTGATATTCAAGATAAACAGTAGGGACAGACTGGCAAAATGTGATAGAACTCCCATGCAATGAAATAACTCACGTGTACTGCATTCTGAACATTTCCCGAACTGCGCGTACAGAGGCTTCATCCAGGAGGCCATAGCAAGTCAGCAGTGCACGAACTCGGTCACTTGTGTTGAAGTGATAGGGTACCAATGAGCTCTTGAATAGTCGCTCAACAATGATTCTAAAAACAGGTGTTGGAAGCGAAAACTGCGTGAATGGAAGAATCAGGTGGTATACCGATTAAGAGGAACACGTTCAGCTTCCGCCCTACACCGCTAAGAGAAGTTTGTCCAAGATGACATGCGTTTGGAAGATGACCATATAAGCTTCCAATAAAATCTGCGGGAAGTAACATTCGTTACTGGCGTGCTAAAATAGAATCGTCAAGCTAGATTCATTATCAACGCACTCACTATGAAAAGTTGACCCAAACAAAGCCACCACACTGGATCATCACCATCATCATCAAAGACAGCATCATCAGCAACTAGAACGATAAAGTGTTTAAAGAAGACCCATTTAGATACAACTTCATTAAACCTTAAACTGGCCGACTCGAACTAGCTGAATCCACTGTATCGACTCCGAATGCAAAAGCCAGCATACCCGTGTAAGTGATACTACGGATGGGAGAGGCATGTGAGTAGTATGTTTTCTGGTAGATCCACTTTGCGTCTCTTGAAAAGTGCGATCTATTGCGGAATTTGTGGAGTCGCTTTGTAGAATTTGCTTAGACTTGAGTAACAGTCAATGAATATCCAGGAAAGTTCAGAAAGACGCATTCAAAGAGAAGATGGATATTCAGTTTTTGTAAACAAGATGCATGTGAGAGTTTTGCTTCCCTGTTCAATAGTCTGTAACTGTTCAGTTGGCATTTTCCAGCGAAGGCCTTCTTCCTTCCACCCGTGCAAAACATTTCGGATGTTGTAAATAAAATTGGCAACCTAACAAAAACAATGTTCCAGTGGGAGATGAAAATGAAAAGAACATGAATGCAGTTACACATAGGAAAGGATGCCAATAAACTACGAGAGAACAATGATTATGGAAGCCTTAAAAGCAAGGCTCGGTCAACAGTTATAAAAAACTGCGATAAAATATAAAGTGAGATACATACCGGAAAAGTATTTGAGGAAAAAGTGATGCAGTCACCAGGGACTCATGGTGTTGGTGCGAAAGTTGCTCACGCATTAGAGTAAACTACGTGGTCAACGGCAAAATTATCTGACCTGAAAACCACTACCCAATATCACCCTAGTTTCTAGTGTCTAAATGCGTATAGTATCAATTGACGAAAAGTTGTTCGAATGAATTCACTTCTCAGTTTAGCAGTCGTTATTGAAGGCGGACATCTTTAGCCACTAAAGAGGTGAGAATGAATCACAATATTTCTTCGAAAACACAACATTGTAGCTGGTGATGAACTGTTAAATACGATGGAGCAAAGGCTAGTGGAGAACGCCGAGAATAAGACTGAGTTGTGACTACGGATCGTCGTTGTAAAAATAGATGGGACTAAGCCGAGTCACCGTGTTGGGATAGGACGGCTCTGGTGACAGACATGTGAACACGATTCTTCGACATGCTTTCCCCATGGACTGTCACGTGTGCACGCCTGAGGGTGTCAGGCAAATCTATCTTTGTCAGTTGTACCCTTCAACCACAACCGATATGTTGTTTGAGCTTTCTGTGTCTGCCTCTAACCACTCGATCATTGAAATACTCCTGGAGCGTTCATTCACAGACATTGAGTACGTTGACCATATGGTTTTTCCAGGATTGTAGCTCTTGGGAATAGAAACTATTCAAATAACTGAGCTGCACGATCGGACAAGTACTTCATGCCTGAAAGGTGTAAATCTTTGCTGAGAGACCTGGTAGGATCAAACACAAACTCTATGTTTGCAGATTAATCAACTGATGTGATGAGTAACCTCGTTTACCTAGTCGCCGCGTGAGTCCAAACGGACCAGAAAAATACGTTATTTCCCTAGTTGATAATGTTGCCAACTTCCGACGTTCGTTGGGACGATATGCACACATTTCGGTTGTCAAGGATAGAATATACATTGCAGTGGTGCAATCTTTCACACTGTGTGTACCAGGGGCATGGCCACCGCGTGCACAACATCACAGTTTTTGGCCATCAATGTCTCCAGAGCATTGCACAGGAGCGCTGGGATTAACGGATCAGTGCTGCTTGGGTACGCCAGGTGGTTTTCAGAAGCAACTATCTATGGATAGGTCAGGTGGTCAGGCTGCACAGTTAGGGTTTGTACTCCGTGTGCCAGAAAACCGTTAGTCTCCTCGTCACCCAGCCATGCATCCGGACGACATGACTCGAGTACACTGTTAACATAGGAACCACCTAAAATGAACTGAAACGTGCAGTAGTGACTTCGAGCACTGTTTCATGAACTATGACGACAACGCTTGCAAGCTATTCCATTGCATCCAGAATGTACAGACATGTACATTCAGAATGTACACAGGACATCGACTTAGTTAATTTCGTCCGTATGAGAAGCCTGTTTAGCTTAAATCTGTAGCGATCAGACACGCGCTGACTTCAGCTAGTTGGAGTAGCTGTACATGAGGAAAGGTCTGCTGGGGAATATGGGAAGTGAATATCTCGGTCAAGAGCTGGCACCAATACTCAAACCGTTAAAATAACATGATGATAACGTCCTTCGTTGACCACAAGCTCTCTTCTTTCAAATAAGGACAGTTGCAATTTTTGTCGCTTATAGCTCCAAAGTAATTTGAGCGCCATATTACGGATACAGCTACAGATGAAACTGAAAAAGACTATTTTCTTGCTTCGCTCCAGAAAAAAGGCCTAAAGACACTAAAAAGCTTCAAGGAAACCTTAGCGACTAATGGCAAACAGGCCAAATACGGACGCCTACAAAGAAAGTGACAAAGACCGAAGAAGATGTAACTCGATAAGTTAGTAGCGGTACAGTCTACTTAGATCCATATATGCCTAGACCCTTCACCCACTGTTTGACGAAGATAGTTTGCAGTAGCAATGGGAAGACTTAAAGACCTGACCAATTCAGGGCCAAGTACTTCTCAAGGATCTGCCAACTAGGATAATCTGACCGTCCAAACTAGGATAAGGAGAATACATATTTGATAATTCCCGCGACCACCCTCGAATTACCTAAATTACCCGGTAGGTTTTAAGCGGGCGTGACGCTATTCGGTAATAAGACCAAACAAACAGGTTTATCGATTGAAACGGCAAACATAATTACCATATCACCGCGAGAAATATCGGGTAATACAAGCTTATCGCTCAATGTTCAAACGTATTTGGCCATTGTACTTCGATTATCCAGGTGTGGTATGCCAAGTAATGGTAACACACTCAACTTGCCTGTCAGACATCCGGAATTCAAATGACGATACTGACCGGGACATGAGTTGCCGATAAGCCCCAATTGGAGTCCAGTGCTTTTACGGTACAGCAAGCTGATGTCATCGTCATCAATACTGTCGACAACTAACATCGGTGTTCAAGCCTGATGCGAACAAAAAGTACCTAGTCCCGCACAGTTGAGAAGAGCAGCAAGCATAATTGAAGACGGGCCACATCCACAAAGTCACTAAATGCCTTCATACCCACTTCGTTTGCAGATTAACTCCACCACCCACTAGCTGGAGTATGACTGTTGCGCCGGTTCCCAAAGTAATCGATACGTGCGGATGGCAGTCCCGCGTTTAGCCATCTAATATTTTGCTGAATATGGCATACCAACTAGTTCAGGCATTAATCTTCAATGTGCACAGCATTGATAAACCATGTCCTTGAAGGACGCGAGTACATTCTTACCGTTCGGAAAGGTATTAAATAGACTGCTCTGCATAATTAGGTTCGCGAGAATGTTTTGCAAGCATTTGCAAACAGAGTTTGTACCATTTCCATAGACTACAAGAGGGCGAGATGGACCAAGTGGTTACAGAGGGAATTCACTGACCGGAAGGTCCACGGTTCGAACCCGACCATCATCATCATCATCATCATCATCATCATCAAAGACAGCAACATCACTTTTGGCACTGATGCTTCACTGCCGTACAACCATAAAGTTCGTCTAGTTATATATATATATATATATATATAATTGTATTAAAAGCCCTACCGTGAAGAGAAAATAAAAAGAGTGGGTGAGGGAGGGGAGGAGGTTAAACCCGACCTCTGCCTCTCGACTTCCCCCGTCTAGGCTTGGGCAACCTGGCAGTATCCCAACCCTCGTGTCTCTTTCGTGTGGCATGGCAGCTAGGCACCGAAAGGATGCTACAGCTGAACGAGGTTAAAAGAACCGGCACATGTCAGTCGAATAACCGATCAAAGACCGCCCCAACTGACAGTATTCCTGTCTTCAACGATGGATACATTTCATCAGTATTCGCAAAACGGATGTAAGCAAATAGAGTTCTATACAATACTAGATTGTAAGGAGAATATTCCCGGTTCATATACTATCGGGTGGTCGTAGGGGCTCAGTAACTTTGGTACCACTTACTTATCATCAACAGATGAATGGTAGTACATATGTAAGATGCCGTTAGCCACAGCAGACAGTCGATCTGCTAGAGGTTGTGGCTCCTGAACCAGACGTTTGTACATGTTGGCCAGAGAAGTGGCAGCCTCTTTCCGGATGGATAAAGACTTGTCCCGACAACGCCCAATCAGTAACTGACAAAGTTCATTTGCAACAATGTCCAGTGGAGCTTCGTTAATCAGCGAGGAAACTGTTCGCAGCACAAACAAGCGAACATCTATGATTAAAAAAAGGAGTGGGTTAACTGGGTAACATCAGGGACACCGTAAATTTACCAACCAAAATGAACATTGATCGCAAACTTAGTAACATACTGAATTGAATCTAAGGGAACATTATCTTCCATTTGCCAATTTTTACCTAAAAGCCTTTCAAGTTTGGCCATTTCAACCTGAGAGACCCGAACAAGCGTAAAACGGATAGACCCAATTTGATTGGACTATTTGAAGAAAAAACACTAATTTAGACACATGTTATAAATGCAACGTTGGTTGTCAATCTGAATTTAAAAAACGCGGAGGAAGTCAGTGTGAATGATCGGACTCATTAGGAAGAACCGGATCACCGCACTTTTCTGCCTTTTAAGGTAACAAAGGTGAACTCATAACAGCTCCTTGAAATGTAGTCACACGCAGCTGAATCATCTGGACATTAACCAGGGTCAAAAGGCTTTGAATATTGACTCACTTCTGCCAATGTCCTCATTCCCTCATGGGGCATTACAATAAGCTGTCTTAACTAGAAGCCACGTGAGCAGTGGCCCAGTAGATGAAATGGCTAGGGAGTCATCATCATCATCAAAGACAGCAACATCACTTTTGGCACTGATGCTTCACTGCCGTACAACCATAAAGTTCGTCTAGTTATATATATATATATATATATATATAATTGTATTAAAAGCCCTACCGTGAAGAGAAAATAAAAAGAGTGGGTGAGGGAGGGGAGGAGGTTAAACCCGACCTCTGCCTCTCGACTTCCCCCGTCTAGGCTTGGGCAACCTGGCAGTATCCCAACCCTCGTGTCTCTTTCGTGTGGCATGGCAGCTAGGCACCGAAAGGATGCTACAGCTGAACGAGGTTAAAAGAACCGGCACATGTCAGTCGAATAACCGATCAAAGACCGCCCCAACTGACAGTATTCCTGTCTTCAACGATGGATACATTTCATCAGTATTCGCAAAACGGATGTAAGCAAATAGAGTTCTATACAATACTAGATTGTAAGGAGAATATTCCCGGTTCATATACTATCGGGTGGTCGTAGGGGCTCAGTAACTTGGTACCACTTACTTATCATCAACAGATGAATGGTAGTACATATGTAAGATGCCGTTAGCCACAGCAGACAGTCGATCTGCTAGAGGTTGTGGCTCCTGAACCAGACGTTTGTACATGTTGGCCAGAGAAGTGGCAGCCTCTTTCCGGATGGATAAAGACTTGTCCCGACAACGCCCAATCAGTAACTGACAAAGTTCATTTGCAACAATGTCCAGTGGAGCTTCGTTAATCAGCGAGGAAACTGTTCGCAGCACAAACAAGCGAACATCTATGATTAAAAAAAGGAGTGGGTTAACTGGGTAACATCAGGGACACCGTAAATTTACCAACCAAAATGAACATTGATCGCAAACTTAGTAACATACTGAATTGAATCTAAGGGAACATTATCTTCCATTTGCCAATTTTTACCTAAAAGCCTTTCAAGTTTGGCCATTTCAACCTGAGAGACCCGAACAAGCGTAAAACGGATAGACCCAATTTGATTGGACTATTTGAAGAAAAAACACTAATTTAGACACATGTTATAAATGCAACGTTGGTTGTCAATCTGAATTTAAAAAACGCGGAGGAAGTCAGTGTGAATGATCGGACTCATTAGGAAGAACCGGATCACCGCACTTTTCTGCCTTTTAAGGTAACAAAGGTGAACTCATAACAGCTCCTTGAAATGTAGTCACACGCAGCTGAATCATCTGGACATTAACCAGGGTCAAAAGGCTTTGAATATTTGGAAGCCTAGCGTACACTCGAAGATCTCACTGCCTCAGTCGGAAGTACAGAGCCTTGCTATATATATATATATATATATGGAAGTGTCGACCGAGATCATTACCCAAGGTTAAGCGTTCTCGGACGCTGAGGGGAACGAACTATAGACACAAATCGTGACCACGTTCTCATACCTCTCGCGTATGCTATCTCCAACATGAAATTTTGCTTCAAGCGGGCATCGCCGTCAAGGTTAAGCGTTCTCGGACGCTGAGGCATCGGAACTATAGACACAAATCGTGACCACGTTCTCATACCTCTCGCGTATGCTATCTCCAACATGAAATTTTGCTTCAAGCGGTAACGCATCGCCGTACAGGCACCCATCCAGCGGTCACTTTCAATTAAACAGTTAACTAGCCGTTCACCAGCGAGAAAGTCAGGTGTACATCACATGAATGGTTCGAGGAGCTGATTCCCATTTGTCCAATCAAGTTCAATAATGGCTGTCTACAGAATGCCACGTGGATGTATCATGAATTCAACCTATGGGAGTACAGCCCTCCCAACAAAACCAGCCTTGATACTGTGTAAATTTTAGAGCGTCAAGCCTACAATGGTGCTAGAAGTAACCTGTGACCATCAGTGTATAGACCAAGCTGGATAATGTGCATCCTATTCGTCTCCGGACGTTCCGGATTGTTTATCCTACAGCAGTGCTGGAGCTGAGACCATCGTCGAACACACCTAGCTGAACGGTTGTCAGCACTAGTTTGCCATGTGTGCTTTGGGTTCGACTTGTGCGAAGCGCGAACCAATAGACCACCCTTTACGTGCACCATGAATCTCAAATGCTCAGTTGTCCACCTGACTTCAGAGCTAGGGGCAACCAGTTGAGTACGTCGGTGGCTTTAGGGATGCTTCCGCCTTTTCACCCCCCTGTCTTATTCCCAGTGCAGGGAGTCCAGACGGTTGCACGTGCGGCTTAGAACAGACCACACGTGGCAGCACCTGCTGCGAGATTGGGGTTCATCGGCGCGGTTCGACGTGACAGGCCATCTAGCACAAACTATTTGACTTGTGCCACAATAGAAAAAGGCATGTCACGAGCCGATAACTGGGCATGACCCATATACGTGCCAAGCTGGTTGTTTGCAAGTCAAGCAAGCTTTTACCACTCCAGCTCGTACGTGGACTTGTACTTTAAAAGGCAACAGTGATCTGTGGGATTATCTGGGCTCGAGGAAAACTGGATGGAGAAAATACATGGGTTTAATCTACTCGCTTTTTCCGGTGGCGTCCATCTAGGAGTGAGCTATCTGTCAGTAGCTCAGCCCTCGTGTGTCCGTCAAGATGCATGCAATCGTTACACTGAAACCGTGGCTGCTGAATGATTCGTTTTGATATGGTATGGGCGGCATTTATCGACATATTCAATTCAATGGTATTGGATTCTAAATCTGAGTTTCGGAGAGTCTACGTTGCCCACCTCTAAAGAGAATAATAAAAGATGAGATTACGACAGGCAAAAGTGCAACCATGTGTAGATCAGTTGCGACAGCTAACTAAAAACAAAACGTAAAGTAACCACCTACCTTCGTTTTGATCGTAGGCGCGCTGTTGAATACACTTCAATAGCTGGTCACGCGGCAGGTCTGGGTTCTGCTGTATCATTTGCGGTACCATATAGACACAGAGCTTTCGTATATCCTCGTTTATATCATTAAAACGTCCCAGAAACGCATCCCACAAGGCTGGATTACTGTCATGTAGTAGAGAGTTCTAAATGCGAGTAAAATAATTTGCGGCCATGACAGAACAAGTACATACGGGTTCGGAAAACAAACGGGCCAACAACCTGAACGAACGCTTCCGGTCACGTTCTGAAGGCGACTTGAGCTTGAGTTCCAAAGTAGGTAAAACGGGAGCAACAATACTGTTCTGGATTGTATGCAGCTCATAAATAATAGAGTATATGTGTTCTCCAATCGGGTCAGTATCGTTTAAAAACTCAGACTCATGGACGTCTAGATCACCTCTCGGGGAATTCCCACTACCTGAGGCTTTTCTTACGGCACCGTTAGCCGTACCAACAAGCAAAGATTTCTGTAGCAGCTGTGGTGCGAGAAACGGTGAGAAACTGTCAAAGCTGCTTACCATTTGTATATTGTACTCCAGGTGACATGAAGTGCGTAAAATCAAATCTCGCACAAATGTGTGCTGCTCTGGCTGTGTAGTTTTCACGGGTTCGATCAGAAATTGCAATATGAAAGCAATGACATCGCGCGATAGTAGTCCTTCTGAATGCATGATAACTTTCACAACCATATCTAAAAGCATCTGTAGGATAATTGACGGCTCTGTCCATGCCCAGACCGAAATATTTCTTACACGTGTGTTATTCAATTGATGTGCACTTACTTCACAATGGCGAACGTAGTTTTGACGCACTGAAGAAGCAGACTTTCATCTTCGACAGTGGCGCACCATAAAAACAAATCAATCTGGCAACATATCTGAGAATATCGTACCTCTCAATGACAGCATGGAAGACCTACGTAAAATATTGTGTGCAATTTCGAATAAATAACATCGCCCTTGTCTCGCACACCTGCCATCAGTTGGATACAATCCAATAGGAATTGTAATAAATTCTACAAGATGGCTGTAAACGAAACGGTGCAACTACCTTAACAAGAGACTTCTCATCCGACATGCCAGAAAAGGGGTTGTGGGGACAGAAGATTTTCAGCATCTTGCATATACAGATACAAACTCGCAGTTGAATATCTCGATCATGATGCTCAGTGTATGCCGGTGAGGTGAGAAGAAGCAACAGCCCTTTCAAGTAATCAAACTTTGCTGGCTGGGTTGAGCTGTCACCATAACGCGTGGTCTCTCCATCACTGTCACCAAAATCGCCAGTTTCTAAAAGTTTGTCGAAGGCAGCACTGAGATCCTACATCACATTTGTTTGTAAAATCGGTGGTAGTTGGTAGTTAGGTAAGCTTACGTTTAGTCGCTTTCTCAGGTCAGTGATTCGCAGGGATTCGGACAATTCCTTGCATCCATGTGGGTAGATGATGCTGTATCCAACCGACTTCATTAGGCTGCCTGATGCGACTAATTGTAGTCACAAAACAAGTCACTATATACGTCACCTGGAAAAGAAACAATATGTCAGTGAGGGACTAGAAACACTAGAGTAGATTATGAACTGTGGCAAGTAAAAGTTTTCCCTGCTGGGTTTACCAGAAGAAAACCCTTCAAGACTGGCAACCAAACGGATTTAACAGTAAATTCTTGTTGAACCACTGAGTGCTGGTATATGGGACTTCCTGCAAACATTTCAAGCGAAACTGGTCAAGTAACCAAACGAAGCGCCTTTTTTCTGGGGACCGAGATTTTTGAGCTCCTCATGTGAAACGACTGTTAGTTG
Organism: Opisthorchis viverrini; assembly: GCF_000715545.1. Classification (NCBI taxonomy): domain Eukaryota; kingdom Metazoa; phylum Platyhelminthes; class Trematoda; order Opisthorchiida; family Opisthorchiidae; genus Opisthorchis; species Opisthorchis viverrini. Next base: position 27,657 of record NW_008752288.1, on the reverse strand, counting down.
TTCCACTAGGTTTCCATAAGTAAGGCTAGTTCCTGTTAATGTCGTCACTAACATTGACACCACTTCACCAGGAGTAAATGATGTCGCTTAAGGGTGTGGACGGTATTACCATCCATGCTCCCAAGTGCGAGTGCTTCTCGCGTATCTGCACGTGCATTCGCGTGCGCACTTGTTTGACCTAGTATCTATCAACCACACCAACCGTATCAGCGATTGACCCCATTCATCATATATTCATCATCATCATCAAAGACAGCAACATCAGTGTTGGCACTGATGCTGCACTGCCGTACAACCAT
>NW_008752288.1:0-23365 GCF_000715545.1 Opisthorchis viverrini | reverse complement strand
TCCGAGGTACACAAACCGCCACACCACGGTAAGGTCCAGTCTCTTCGTGACGGTATCATGGATCCTACTTCGTCTTGCTCTTACACATCTACATATACCCTCTCCCAACCCGGTTCTGTTGTTCTTCCCATGAAACATCCGGCAAAGACTCAGCAGTCATCATCATCATAATCAATGTTAACTGTAAGAACCACGTACTTGTCGCACGGTGGTTGTAGCTGCCACAGTTTCATTCACCGATGATTTGGGGAGGTGAGGTAGATAGCTGCGCATCGAAGGCGGGAACTGATAAATTCGTGAGTAAATATATATCTGTCAGGGGACTTTTCAGCAGTAAGTCGACGGCTACAACAGTGGCATACGGAGATGGCTGGAGAATCTTAAAACATCAATATCCGCTGATATTTGCAAAGCATCATTAGAATACACTGATCAGACAAACACGTGGCGCAGCAAACACACTTTTCTAAAAGTCTGCAGAACAAAGCCAAATACATGTATCCATTTTATCAGACCACATTTCCTTTCATCCAAAAACTCTACAATCATCAGTAAAAGAAAAGCACCTGGAGTAAAGAGTGGGGAATATTGACCAGATATCAAACAAAAGGTGGTGTGGTTGATTTGTTAAACGTACTATAAATGAGCACACATGCCAATCCGATGCATGAACCCAATGGAATTCCAGGTATCAGAAATGAATATCAGGTCATATACGACTCATAAATATCTGTGCTGGTCTGGTATAATACAGTATCGGATAACCCGATCACTGACAACGGTTTATGAATCGCTCCTGAATCCTACGGACTAAAGTAAAATCCGGTTGGTTCCAACCTCCAGAAAGGAACTTGCTTGTCGATTCAAGAATGGGAAATTTTTCTCTTGGTGAGTTAAGAGAGTGCTGTAATGGGCAGTAGTTCTGATGCGTTCATGGGAGATCCGTCAGTGTGCTTGTATGTGTTGTCGGCGACAGACGCCTCTTGCCACTCCACAGTCGAAGTAAATTCAAGCCTCTTATGGGCTGTAACTCAAAAGCCTCCGGTTCTATCTTTGTATTAAAGTGAGCGAGATGGCTCAAGTGGTTAGAGCGCGAATCTACTAACTGGAAGGTCCGTAGTTCGAACCCGACCTGTGCCTCTCGACTTCCCCCGTCTAGGCTTGGGCAACCTTGCAGTATCCCAGCCCTCGTGCTTCCTTCGGGTACTAGGCAGCTAGGCACCGGAAGGGTGCTACAGCTGAACGCGCTTGTATTCAGAGTTCAGCTGCGCCATACCTGAACTACATCCCCGTCAATTTGTAATGGACTGTCGTGTCGTATTTTATGTTTTTGTATTATTGAAAAATGTACTTAATGTAAATATGGACAGATGTCCCATCTAAACACTACGGACATTTCCAAAAATTAAGGGCGACTTGCTGCAAAGGTCCAACTGACTAGTGGCTAGCCAACTTACAAATGATGTAGGCCACCTGGATAACTTCCACATGCAATGAGTCAACCATTTGGCTGTCCCTGCAGCATTTGGAAACCGAGCCGACAGCCGGGCATGCTGATGGTTTCAGAACTATCCATTCTGCTCATCATATGCTCTTACGCCGTGGAGCTTACACATAGCCTATACCCAAAAACCTAAATCTATTTTATGTCCCGTGTCCAGTGCATGTCCCCCACTGCCGAGTCTTCCATTAACGCTCGATATTCATCTGCATTTCTCGGTTTTATTATTCTTTTAGTTGCTTTATTTTTATTGGTTTATTCTTTTAGCGTGCCCTCCGATTCTGGTGTGGTTCCTTGGCCGTGTGTGCTACATCTTATAAGACAACCATTATGTTGGCCAAAGAACATTTAGGAAGCCTGCGTTGACCACCTTCCAACTGCCTTAGCATGAACCGGGTTGGACCTCTTAGGAAACATGTAAATTCGTCCTTGAACCCCACTGAAAGGCCCCCAAGTGGCTTCCGCCAAAGAAATATTATTATTCCTGGTTTTGAAACGACAATGGCGAGCATGTACAGGCAGCTCCGACGGACTAGGTGTATGAGAACAAACAAAGTTCAGCAGCCTTACACGAGTTTTCCTCAAGCTGCCACCTTGCAGCTGGCACTAGACAATGCTAGAAATGCATCCCCGAACAAAATTCGAGTGGTGCTGGAGAGGCACCTCGTAAGAAATCTCCAAGAAACTTTATGGCATGTATCTCGTCAGTGACTCCTGCTACAAAGTCTCAAGTAAGCGGCAAACACTCAGCTTCCCCGGTGGCTGGGATGACCAGAAGGCAAGCGGACAGACCCCCTCACGACGGGTGTTGGGATGTAATAGCCCTCTTGAGTGTTAAAGACCAACCCATTATTATACGTGTCTTTCGTGATTATCAGTTCGACTGAGTCTGTTTATCAGTCTAAATACTTGCAAACGAGTCGAATTGAATCATCCAGCTGTACCATCCCTTCGCTGCCTAGCCTCCACGCCATCCGGATCAAGCACGAAGGGCGATATACTGCCAGTTTGTCCAGGCCTAGACAGGAATGGTCGAGGTGCAAAGGCTGGATTGGAACCACAGATCTTCCGGTGAGCGAATTTGCGCTCTAACCACTCAGCCACCTCAGGTTTACAGTCTTCTTAAAATTCAGATTCCTGGAACAAATCCTATTCCATATCGCAGTCGCCCAAAAGATATCGCAATCAATAACCAGGTTCAAGAAAAGCGCATTGGGTATTCAAACCGAGCAACTTCAAGATTGCGCTGAAAAAGTCGGAAAGCCCATCATTCAACATCAGTATTGTAGCGGCATATGCAATAGCAATCAACTCCGAGCAGCAGCATCTAAACACCTGTTGGTAAATGACTGGGGAGTCATTTGCTTATGGCCACCAGCAACTGAACTTCAATAACAGGACCTTGTGATACTTTAACACTTTAAAAGGCACGGTTTTGGCCTTGGTTGTGAAAGTGTCAGTAGGTTTGTTGACTTCGATAACTTAATCGGTTGTGCGTCAACAACACGCGCTTCCAACAGTTTAAAAAGCACCCATTAACTTGGTACTCAAACTATGACCAAAGCTCACCAAATAGACCAAATCTTCGTGGAACCGAGATAGACTCCGTGCACAAAAGATTCTCGCTCATTCAGAGAAGCAGAAAAAGGAACCTAGGAGAACCAGATCACAATCTTGTGCGTCAAAAACTTAGAGCTCCGCTTGAAAACTTGTTTGACAACGCGTCCTATTGTGAAATACAACACCGCCCATCTTGACTGCCCAGATAAGCAACAATCTGATGTCGTTGGCAGAAACCTCAGAGTAAGTCTTGTAATATATAATCATATTAACAAACGATGGCCGCGTATAGTAGGCAAGATTCGGGATAATACTGCTAACCGCCTAGGGACCCGCCACGAGGACGGGACTGGAAATCGGAGCACACCATGCGGTTTTCAGGCCAAGTCAGCGAGTGTCAAACGCGTCAGAACACTCCACCTTCAATCGTCGAAGTCTGTCTGGAACGACCGAATTCGCCAGTATAGGAGCTGCGTGAAATCCCTGTTAATGTACGCGGTCAATCCGCCTTCTGCAACAAGCTTCCGGAAAAAGACTGCCTACTCAGCCTACTCAGCCTACTAAACGCACTGCATATGACGGAATCATGGACGGCGTTGGTAGAAAACTGACCCCATAGACAAAGCATTTCGAACGACTCCTTGATAGCACATGTCAGCATGCGTCACCACCCACCACTGTGTACAATGTCGCAGAAGCCCAATAAAGCCGTGTTTGAAGCGCGAATTTATCGAGATGAAGGTCCGTGGTTTGAACCCAACCTCGGCATCTCGACTGTTTCCGTCTAAGCTTTCGTAAGCTGGCATGATCACAGCGCTCGTGCCTACTTCGTGTAGCATGGATGCTAGACGCAGCTGGAAGACGATACCGCTCCTCGAAAAAGCTCACTTTCCATTTACTTGGATGCATACAGTGGCCAGTGAAAAGTAGAGTATTGACAACTGTTTTTGTTAGTACCAAGAGAAGGTCATTTCAGTCCGGTGCTCTGTGGACGTAGCTTTACAACCTGCTTCTGCAAACGAAGAGAGCATGACATGTGATGGTATTCCACATTCTCTATAAGTCGAAGGGTGATGAAAAAACAGTTAGATCCACACAGTCTCGATCGGCGATTTGCTCCAGCTCATCATGGCAGGCATATAATCCACCCATTTACAAAAACGATTTTCACTAGAACACATTCTTCTTTTTGCAGGGTGTGTGGAAGACACAAATTAACTTCCCCATATGAAAAATGTGTTTTTACCGTTCAGGATTGGCTTCTTGGGATTTCATAGTCATCATATCATTCTTCGGTGGGTGAGCTTCGGAGTAAGTTCATCATCATTGTCAGCTGTAATAACCGCGTACTTGTCATACAGTGATTGTAGCTGTCACAGTTTCGTTCACCGATGATTCGTGGAGGTGAGGTAGGTAGCTGCGCGGGAGCTGATAGATTAGTGCGTGAATACGGCACTGTAGGTAAACCGTTAAGTGGGTGATTAAAAAGGGAGCTATGGATTGAAGACAATAGCTTGGATGCGTGAGCGCCATTGAGGGCGCGACTGGGCCATGCCTGACAATGTCTCTAACCATTGATATGGCCCGTCTCAGGGTCCTCATCCAGGAAGACGGCAATGACCAGCGCAGCTGAGTTCGCTGGTGATGGCTTTTATACATCACCGCCAAGTAATTGTCTGACCGTCTCTGTCTAGCCATTCAGAATCTCCGATGGTGTACACTCTTTTGCGTATTCCATATGATTATATAACCCGAGTATATGGACTTCAGATGCTACAGATAGGCCCAGCAAGAAAGTGAGTGATGGCCATGCGTTGCAGGCGACGGCGAGATCGGTTAGCCGACAACAAGTTGTTCTGTTTGGCTGATCTGGCAGAGGATGACAGACACGTGTCATGACCATCAGCATCGTAAGTTGCAGCAATACGCCAGGACTACATACTGGCGCCTGACTACCATGCAACCATGAGAAAGAAACCCGTAGCAAAAATTGGGAAGAAAAAAGGAGGATGGGAAGTTAGTGCGGAAAACTCTTGTGTCTTTATATAAACGATCAATAATAAGGTGCCTACACATTTGGACATTTAAATGCACAAATCTGAGAACGACGTGAACTTAAGGTAACATCAGCGGGATAGCCCCAGCGTCCGTTGCGAAAAAACAAATAAATAATCGCTCAGCTTTAGCACCCTTTCGGTGCCTAGCTGCCATGCCAACGGGAGGCACGAGGGCTGGGAGATATTGCCGGGTTGTCCAAGCCTACCAGTCGAGGTGCTGAGGTTGGGTTCCGGCCAGTATGCTGAACAAGGAGGGAGGGTGGATGAAGGGAGGATCTGGAGTTAGCCTACCGCAAGCACTCCGAGGTGCGGGCTGCAGCCTTACTGCGTTCGGTCTTATCACAAAGGAGAGTACGAGGTTACCCACATGGTACCTCGTAATACGATTTCCCGAAGTAGTCCGACTCGCTGTTCTTCGTCGGGCTGTTCTCCGTTGGCCCTCCTGGCATCGCTGTACCAGTGTAGTCCGTAGGATAATTGCAGCATTGCAGCCCGACCTCTATGACAAGGTGACAGCTTCAAGTTGACAAGTAGATAAATCTGTCTACCTTGGCATTCATATAAGTTCCGACGGACTGGCTGAAAACAAGGTTACATCTCGAATCGACTGGGCCAGGGAAGATTGCCAAAATGCGACACCTATGGCACCAGTGTAACGTAAGCTCGTTCGTCAAGAGTAAAGTATACAGAGCGGCGGGGCGATTTACACTGCTGTATGGGTCAGAAATGTGTTCTCTACGCGCACAAGACTTACGATAACCGTCATTGTTTGGCTGTATTAACAGTGCTGACGTACTCCGGGTGGTTTTAGGAGAAAGGAACTCCCTCACGAGGGATGAGCTACTCATGCTTTATAGGTCACGCCGATTAAGATATGTACTTCGCAGGGTAGGGGACCACCTGTTTCGCATAGTCCAGTTTGTCTATTCCTGAATTAGAAGAAAGCGACCAAGAGGTTGGCAGCCTATGAGCTGGCAACGAATCATGAAAACACTAACCAGTTAACTCGGTCGGATCAACAAGTGCCGCCTCCCTGGATAAGGACCCCGGGATTCAACTCATCAATGGTTACTGAAATTTGGGGACATCACTCAATCACGCAGCTGTTGGTATTCATGCAACGAAACCGTTGCCTTAATGCGCGTAGCTGACGTCTTCCATCCCCTTAAAGTAATGCACAATATGTAGCAGCCTCCGCATCACCAGGACGTGAATTCAACTGCAGCACTTGTATTCTGGATTCTTTTTTCTGCCAACGTACATCAATTTGGGTGGAATCAAACTAACGAACAACAGTCGTTTGTTGTCCTGCCTGCATCAGTGTATAAAAACCGACTTCGATGTGTTCAGGATCCCTACTGGAGACGGACGCGGGGATTATGCGTTAGTTACATGGCTGTTTATATGTTGGTCGAGCTTGGCAATTAATTTGAAGATATTTTATGTACAAACAAGGAGACGTCAGTAGTGCGTTGTTGGGTGGGTACCAAGATTGGTGAACCTGATCAACAACTAGTGAACACCAGAGCTACCAGCATTTCGATAGATGGTCAGTTCCAGTGTTGGAACCTGCAGAGCAAGTATCCATTTTGTGGGGTGGTGGGAGAAAAATAGGCGAAATTGTAAGGAGGGTGTCACAAGTAACACGTGTTCGCCTATCCAACGTGTTCCATACAACTGAAGCCAACCAGCTGATGACACCACCCGATGGGCAATAGTGCGGACAAAACCGCATGCCATTGAAATGTTATGACCGTTTGGTCTTTTACTGTCTTTTTTGTACTGGTACCTATTTCATGTAATGACGATTCTAACCACCTCGGAAAACTGAGAGTCACTTTTCTATTAAATCCATCACATTTTGTTTTACAAAACTACCACCCCGAGGGATATACCGCGCAATTAACTTGTACCAGCATGTTGCTGAGGCAACTCGTTTAGTGCTGGATGGGGCAAGGTCAGTGAGTGACTCGATCGGTCTTTTGGTTTTTCAAGCAGCGGAGTCAATGCTTTCTTAACTTTGCGCACCTAATTAATCCCCCTACGGACATTCTCCGTTTAGCACGATGTTCACGTATACAGAGCGCCAAAAAAGACCATTTTTCAATGTAGCCTCCGACACGAAACGCGGCCGAAAAACAACACTTTACCTGACGACATGAGACTCGAGTGTGACTGTAGGTGCCATTCTGCTACATCATACTGAAGGACAGAAGCACTCATGCAACCGTTTGATCCAAGTGCCTGATACCAGTGGAGTCAGGCTACGCTGTTTTCGGCCGTGAGCTAACAGTTGTCAATGTAACGATACAAGAAATGCTGGGAAGTCAAGCACATACAGAGTTAGCCAATGAAAAACCTCTGATAAACACTCTCCAGGCGGTCTGGCAGGTGCTGTTGAAGAAAATCCCACCGTCTTTATTACATTACACAACAAATTATCAGTAAAGGGCAGTTCGATGACTCCAGAAACCTCATGTTACTATGAAATCATCGTCGCTGAAGCATAGATGAACGATAGAGGTAGAGAATCTGCGCAAATCAAGCCCTCTCCGCTTAGTATGTACGGAACACGTTTACACACCAGAAAAGATAGTCCGCGCATTCCTTGAACGCTAGGTCACTTAACTTGGCTATTCCCTGGATCCCATTTTGAAACAGGTTTCGGCGACATATTGACAGTTTCAAAAGTGAGAGGAAGTGAGGCTGATGCTATTACCACAACCTCGTAAACAATTTCTCGTTAGTTCGTCCTATATAAATTGGACCTGCACGATTAATATCTCATTTTCGACTGTATAGTTATACATTGTCGCTGAATGGCGCCTTAGGCATCACTGATTTGTGTCAAAACACTCCCATCACATGCATGTGGAGACCGTGTAAGTCACCATGGATTATACTTAAAAAAACGTTACACCTTAGGCAAAGACGGAGTACCACTGGGACAGACACTTGAAAACGCTGTTGCAGTGCATATGAACTAAATTAAGGTTCTACTCGTTGCTGGAGCCTTTCGATAACTCCTAATAGGTACTCCCTCCCGGAAGAAATTATCGAACCAAAGATTCCTTATCCCATACCCAATTTCGTACAACCGTTTTGTCGCAAGATGCTGTCACCTTGGTACCGGTAATAAGCACGCATCTCATGCCGCCTAGCTCAACAATTAACCAGACACAGTAATCCCGCCCCAACACTTGCAAATTCCCGTCGAATTCCTAAACTAGGGCGCAGTTGAAATCGCGCGCCACTGGAATGCCCTAATGTGTTAGTGTTCACTTCATGAGCTGACGATTCCATTCAGCTACGAAACCCAAGAATTCCTACTTTCCCGTGTGTATCACATGTCGCTTTATGAAACCTCATCCCCATAAAACATAGAACATCTTGAATATGCCAACCAAGTTGTGCATCAAGAACCTAACCGTCATCGAGCATGTGTAACGAGTTGCTACGAGCTGCTGGCCTTAAACCAATTGGCTATTAAACGTGTCTCGCGGTGCTTAGCCTACTACCCCTGGAGTCTCGTTGCCACCGAGGGGACCTAATACTCAATTTTATCCTATTTGAACAAGGCATGTCCAATAGGCTTTTCACCGTTGGCCCAATTAACACAAGGGAGAGATATGGTAAAAAGACTCAAGCTCGGAGTGCACATTTTTATGAGGCAACAGTTTTCTCCATCCAGGTAATTGATGCGTGGAATAACTTTTCCTGCCGACTGTTCACGTTGCATCTACTACCTCGTTGCTGGAGCCTTTCGATAACTCCTAATAGGTACTCCCTCCCGGAAGAAATTATCGAACCAAAGATTCCTTATCCCATACCCAATTTCGTACAACCGTTTTGTCGCAAGATGCTGTCACCTTGGTACCGGTAATAAGCACGCATCTCATGCCGCCTAGCTCAACAATTAACCAGACACAGTAATCCCGCCCCAACACTTGCAAATTCCCGTCGAATTCCTAAACTAGGGCGCAGTTGAAATCGCGCGCCACTGGAATGCCCTAATGTGTTAGTGTTCACTTCATGAGCTGACGATTCCATTCAGCTACGAAACCCAAGAATTCCTACTTTCCCGTGTGTATCACATGTCGCTTTATGAAACCTCATCCCCATAAAACATAGAACATCTTGAATATGCCAACCAAGTTGTGCATCAAGAACCTAACCGTCATCGAGCATGTGTAACGAGTTGCTACGAGCTGCTGGCCTTAAACCAATTGGCTATTAAACGTGTCTCGCGGTGCTTAGCCTACTACCCCTGGAGTCTCGTTGCCACCGAGGGGACCTAATACTCAATTTTATCCTATTTGAACAAGGCATGTCCAATAGGCTTTTCACCGTTGGCCCAATTAACACAAGGGAGAGATATGGTAAAAAGACTCAAGCTCGGAGTGCACATTTTTATGAGGCAACAGTTTTCTCCATCCAGGTAATTGATGCGTGGAATAACTTTTCCTGCCGACTGTTCACGTTGCATCTACTACCCAGTTCAAAGCATTTTAGACGTCTTTTTAGTTAATTCATCCCACTGTCAAGTCTACTGCCAGCGCTGAGAACTTAACGGACAATGTTACGTCCTTTTTTCGCTTGTGCATTTCGGGTGTACAGAAGTCGCTGGACGGAAAGGCAAACCCGATCCAGAGGCCTCGACGAAAGCCTTGATCCTGTGTATCAATCCAGGAATCCATGAACCCATGAAAACGCAGAATTCCCGTTTGACCCAATTTCGTGGTATACATCGTAGTCCTCGTGCAAACTGCATATATACCTGATTGCAAACTTTTTTTAATGTTCTGTGGCAGATGAAAAATCAGAATAATGCTACAAAACCTCGGTCCATAAAATAGCAGCCTTTATTTTCCCCAAAGCTGTCTCGCGACCACGGCTATGTTGGAACGGTCGGAGCTCCGCTGAGGACATTATGCGACCAAAAGAATTGCTGTTCAGTATCAGTTTTTATCGCGACAAACTGATCTAGAAAGGTCACAACTATTTTCTCACGTTTACCTATTCAATCATTCTGGGAGAAGGGCATGTTAAATCAGCTAAATGACAATGAACCACTTTCAGTGCCTTATTTCGTACCAGATGTTTATTCCCACAAAGAGGCGCACATAATCACATGGATCGCAAGAATGATAGTCACTGTTATGGCCATGTAAAGCCGCGAAAGTGATTGTCAACTGCTCATCCACAACATCGCAAATCGGAGCATAGTACGTCCATGATCGGGGAGATGCCCGTTACTACCGGCGGTCGCGCGAAATGGGTGAAAAATGGGATGGAAGCTAAGCGTTTAGCCGTTATTGTGGGAAGCAGCATTTTGGTTGATAACTGCTCCAGTGGCCAGCGATTATACCACATGCGGTTGTTCAGGCCACAATATTTTTGACAATTTCAGACTCAGTAGGCGTCATCACACCACCAGCACAAATCATGATGCAAACCACCGCAAAATTACTTTCCATTTCAAACATTTCTTTAGTTCGTTTGATTCCTGACACGGTTCCCCATATCATGCTAATCAGTGCCGGAAAACGAGGGTGAGTGGACAAGCCTAATGTGGGGCCCACTGAATACCCGCTTATCTCTTCTGTTTGAGTCTGGTTTGCCCGGCGAAATCTGTTTTCCCGCGTAATTCAGCGTCTTTACGGCCAAAGCCACTTGCTAGCCGGAGTAGCGCCTCAAACTTTTCATCAGTATCACGAATGTATGCATCGAGCAATTATATGAACACCTTGAGAACGAGCACAAAAGCCTTCGGAAAAGATACGATTCCAGCAGACTTCAGCACGGAAAAAAATATGAAAAGGAAGACGCATCACGTGAGATACTCGGAGAACTATAACCGCCTCGACCAGGAGTAAGGTACAGGTACGTTAACGCGGAGTACTTGTAAACATTCTTCGCGAAATTAATGAGCCGAAAGTTAATTGACACAATGTGGTTGGCCAACAGGACAGAAGCGAGTTCATTTCCAATGATTTTGGAAAGCGTTATAGAGCAAAATAAAGTGCAAATTATATATGACTAACTTGAAGACCATTCAATGATTATGGGATTTGGGGTGATTTGGACACCCCTGACATACGAAAAATCGGACAGAATTGAGGACCTGAGACTCCCGTAAACGAACTCGCTAACATTACCTTAAGCAACGTTCGACCAAGGATCTGCTGTGTCTTTATGAACCCATATTTTCCAACTTCCCCGAACGGTACATAATATCGAAAAGAAACTTCCTCCTCTCCAGTTATGGACCGGTATTCTAGCCAAAACACCAACTGCCCTACGCAGCTTTGCTCAGCTTTGACCAGCAACTTGCCCCGAATCCAGGAGGCTTCTGTTTTACAACCGACCGAACAGCCATTACAAAATGTCTGTACCTCGAGAACGAATGAGACTGACTGCATGGTTGTGTTGGATGAGCATCATTTGATGCTTCCTATCCATGATGAATTCTTCGAAAAACGAACAGGGGTAAATACCTTGCAAAGGTTGAGTTGGCCGAAAAGTGCTAAATTTCTGAGTTTGCTTTGGAGATAAGACAGCTTTTGATTACCAAAGCGCACCTCTGTGCGTGCCTGTTCACTGTGAGATTTTTGGGCAGCTCCAACCATGTGAACGTGAAACTAACAATCGCTATTAAGTTGTCACGGTCGAAAGATTTACTTGTTACGGATTGCAGCCAATGCCAGCCCTGGAGGCGCTTTCGTTAGACATTTAATGTTGTTTGGATGCATGGTTTCGAAGATCGCGGATAAAATACACTTATCGGATAGAAACGATAAAGAACCTACGATCTACCGTCAACAAACATGGATACAGACAGAATTAATTGCGTACTGGTGTTATCAAACGTCTAAACACATGGGCTTCTAGATTGTCTCGTGGTCTCATTAGACGCACAGGTCATTTCTGCCCGCTTGACGAAACGGCCACCCATGAAGCACCACATAAAACCGCTAGTAGAAGGCCGAAACCAAACCTTGAGTGGCTTCACTCACCATAGCCGGTGACCACTGTTTTAAGATCGAGTTCCGGTGCACCACAAGTCTAGAGTGCACGGGAGCACCTTCACGTCTAGTCTATGCAAGTAGCAATCGCCTATGAGCCGGAGTTCAGACGTCTTCTGTCGGATGCCATTTATGTCGACGACGCTCCTTGACTAGACAATTTCATCAAGTGCCGCTGCGGGGGAACTGGAAGAACCACGCCAGTTTTTAGCAAGCTGTATCACACGGGTCACTCGATAACTAGCAAGGTGTAGGCACCCACCTGCGTTGGTGGCATTGCTCAAATGAACTCTGGCGTTGCTTTTGCAGCGACTACACAGATCTGGTCGATTTTCGGCAGATTTCGCCTTTCATTGATGCTCATATTAGATGACGAAAGTCAAATCAATAGATAGCCTTGCCCCTGACCCTGTAATCTTGAAACTCGGGCAAGTAGTTCACCAGTTAAGAACCCAGAAGACTACTGTATCTGACGTACGCTATTTAATTATTTTCATCGGCTTCCAAAAACATCCTCGTCCATCACCGGATTCAGGCAGAAGTTGCTCCTGCCGAAACTGTGAGGAGTTAAAGTGGAAAGGTTTCAGAGAAATTAGTCTTCTGCAACCGTACCTTTCGTGCGATGTTTTTGTAAGCTTTTCATCCAAAAGAACCAATCTCCACCGATCCATCTACTTATAAAACATGCTCAAAAAACTCTGAAGAGATTTGCGGTCTACGGTGTCCCCAGAATCCAAGCTGAGGTTTCACAAGTCGCGGGACTGCTGTAGAACAGAGATCTGTTGCGTTTGACTTGTAAAAACATGCAGGAGTTGCAAACATTTTTCGGAAAAAAGGCGTAAATGAATTTTTATGCATACACAACCCGGTCAGCGGTCGAGTCACTGGCCCCCTGTTAAGGAGACATGAACAAGAGTTTCAAAATTGACCTAATGATTGCATCCGAAATCCAAGGCGAACCGTTCACAGGCATGTAATATTACTAATAGAGTTATTTTCATACTTGTACGGAGTATCTTGATTGAGGCGTGGTTTGATCGTTACAACATGAGCGCGGCAGGCAACAGCACAACGGAGAGAAAGGTACAACCAACGAGGCATACTTATTACGAAAGGTGTCACCGCAGGTATGGGAAACAAAAATCGAGGAAAATGGGCAATACCTATGGCTAGTTCAAGGATGAATTCTGATGACATAAACTGAAACTGTTGGTCGTAGGTGACCTTAGGGGGTTGAGTGAATGGCCGGTGACAAATAACAAAAATGGTTATGAAGAGTGGGGAATTAAAGTCAAATGGCAGCGTTGTCTCAAAAATATGGTTTACACTGAAGCTAAGTAGACGCATTGATGTCACTGATGTACGGAAGTCAGGTACAGAGGAGAGATTCGATAGAGGGATGGTACCAATGCGTAGGGACAAACGGACACCGTATATGGAATGGAACTTGTGGAAGAACCATTACCAATTATAGTTTCCGCAAGATCGAAGCACGAACAGTCCCTAGTCAACTTAATATTTACAGATGAGCATGCTGGTCACCTCGTGCGCAAGACAAGCCTTTTTATATCTGTTGAGGCCGGATTATTGGCAATCCATTGTCCCGATGGACACATCTCTCAGCACGGTTGAACGTTTCAACCTCATGCTTCGTCGGTTTCTGACGAAAGCAAGCTCTTTTTGTAAGTTTCACATAATACACACCTGAAAATTTTGTATTCATCTAACACTCGGGAGCTGCAGGTCTACTGGCCCCACTGGTTTACCAGGAAAGATTATGGAATTAAGTTTAAAACCGACCATTTTAATCGTTTCAGTACGAACAGTATGATATCCTTGTGGAAGCGAGCATATCTCCAAGATGACGTAAATGGTGATGTTGGCTGAATGCTTAACACAAGGAAAGCACGAAGAAAATCACATCTCTCAAAAGCTTCCCAGCGAGTTCCATAGCTCTTATTGCTCAATACACAAGGCAATATTCTTCACTGCACTGAGGTTTTTCATCCAGGTAGTACGTTCCATTTGGAGCGAGTTCAACGTACTACTTTACGTACAGGTGTTCTTTGGATGTACACGAGGCTTTCTCTCATAAACGTTACTAATTCTGATGAACATCAACGCAGACGTGTTCCAGGTGAATTTCAACGAACATACGCAGTATTCGCTGGACCCATCAAGCAATTTTTCCGAGCATGGTGAGAATACAACAGAAATTCTGCCATGTCAGATGCGTTAAAATGCACTTGGGGTCTGGTCTCTCCTTAAGGCATGCGGCTAGAGGCACAATGCATTTTCCTGCAAAATCCCCGCGAGTGAAATAAAAACTTTAACGTCAGAATGTTGCACTTATTTGCATGTACGCGTAGACTGAAAACACCCTCATCTGCCGTCATTCATTGGGATTTGTTTTATTCGATCCCTTCTGAAAATTATTGGCGCATATTCGGCTTTGAACTTCGGCTGCTATGGCTTTGCAAGTGTCTTGCTTTGAGAAATATGTGGGTGTATCGTTTTCATCTTTCACGGCAAATGCGAAGATTTTAAATGAATACATGAAGGATAACTTTGTGATATTTGTGCGTTCATCCAGACATCGAAGCACCAAGACTGTTTTGCGTTACGAATGGGTGTACTACAAATGCAGCGGGCGCCCTCTAAGACCAACGGAAAGCCGTGGAATCCGAAGAAGCTGGAAAGCTGAGCGTATTTTCTAATAAAAAAGTACGCGAACCACCAGCTGTCCAGTGCGGTTTTGTCTACGGAGGCAAAGGAACCAACTGGCACCGACCTCTTATTTTCTGGAACACAACCACAAACTGTCAAAGTTTCTGTACGATCGGCTTCCAGTCAATCGACGCCTAACCGAAGACGAGTTGGGCACATGCCAGGCCCTGCTGAGTTATGGAACGCCGTCATCTGAATCGCGGCAGTTTGTGGCGGATGAATTCGGAAAGATTCTTACAACTAAGGATATACACAACTACCGCCGGAAGTGTCGACCGGCTATGTTGAGTAGGTGCCTAATGGTTGGGTTTTAATGTAGCAGATGATATGCCTTCGGTCCTGGCAAAACTTCGGGAGACCGGACGCGTTCTTGTGTGTCAGGGAGAGGAAGGTCACTATGGCCACATATGTTTCTCCCGATGGCGGCAGATGGCGTTATTCCGACGCTTTCCAGATGTAGTAAACGTGGACGGGACACGTGCAACAAACCGCCTTGGGTAAGCTTTTTAAGGCATCTAATATTCGGCGTTTAGATAAAAACTATACACATTCTTGATAACGGACAGCATGGGAACCGGGCGTCCGGTTATGTATGTGTTCATAAAGAGCGAGCAGTTTGCTCCCATGCGTAAATTGTTCGCCTTATTCAAAGAAATGATGGGTGAAGCCTATCCGGTCATGTCCTTTGTAATGGACAGATTAGCGGCGCAAATGCGTGCGGCAAGAGTCGTGTTCGGCTGTGACATTATGCTTTGTTACTTTTATGTCCGCAAAGCCATCAGGAAGCACGTATTTATCATTTAAAATTCATGTAATTTTGGTCATAGACACATTCTGCGAATAGCATGGCTCGCCTGGATAATGCTGTACAGTAGGTTTTATGTTCATCATATTGCAAGCACACAGGTTCCGACAAGATCTACAGCTTCTGCGCCTAACCGATCCCCGATTTCTCTCCTGTCTTACGTCTCGCTGGTTGTACATCACCCGAAAATGGGCCATACACGCACAGTCCGGAATGTTTAATTTCGGTAATATGACCAACAACTGACTGTAGAATGCAAACGGACGCCTTTAAGATCGGGTGAACCACTCCGACACGTTGGAGCATGCCATTCAAAAGGTGTCCCGGCACGCCGAGTGGCTCATGCGGGAGTTTGAGATGCCTACGCCGTACCATTGCGACAGGCGGCAAATCCTGGAAGGTGACGCCTACGTTCTAAACGTAGTCTGTCGAATGACGACATATGCATGCTCTATCGTTTTGAGGCACTTGTGTCCGCGACCGCCGCGGCTGCCGTATGAAAGTGTCCGGACAAACAAGGTGAGGTCGAGCTACGTAAACTAAATTGTCGTTTGTGGTGCAAACACCCAGATGCTCCCAGATTGTCAACAACTGTGCTGGGGAATGCACATGCCCTTTCTATCAGACGATGTGGCTCCCGGCGTACACATGTTCTCTGTATTTTGAGATCAGTTCATTCCGAGCAGTAAGAACTATTCATCATTGACTGGAAACGCTGACTTGGGGTTCTGCATGCTCTGTGACCGGGCTAATACTTCCAGTGACCGCTGGTGTACAAGAGATCGCGTGTCATATCACGCCGACTATTGCGACGGTGAACCCTGCCCACCGTGTGGTGGTGCTCATCAGGCTTGTCTCAAATGTGAGTCCACATGAAAATAAATAACTTTCGGTTCTTTGCTCCGGGCCCATCCAGAAAACGTAGAGGTGTGCTTGCTAAGCGGTCCACAAAGAGGGCTTCTTATGATGTTGACCTGGACCGAAGCACAGATTCCCAGCACAGTGTGCCCCGTAATTCTGTGTGCGTCCGTGTTTTCGGGTCCACAGAGGAACTACTCGATCCGTGAGTCGATGTCTAACAACTACAACTAACTCTGTAGAGCGCCAGCTAGATGAAAGTGACGAAGATGATTTCAGGTGACCCATCGGCTCCGAAAAGCTTGTCTGTTAATGGGGTCCTATGCATTACATGTAAGTCCCGTATTTCTTGAGAGGTGCAATAAACAGGCAAGCCAAATTACCGCATCTACGACAGCATAGTCACTGCAGTGAATTTTGCGGTAAGTATCTCTATCTGTTTGTCGGCCGCCCGCCTTATGGTGATATTTCGATAACCTGGATTATATCTTCCTCTCATTTCAGGACTTCAACGGCCAAATGAACACTCCTCACGAAGAAGAAAATGCGCCTCCCGGAAGGACATATGCAAACTTCAAAACCACAGTCCATTGTGAGCCTTTTCTCCGTTACAGATGGATGGGCGTGAATCGTGTACCCCTAGCCGCATGTTAGTTGTGTGCGTCGGTTAAGATCGATAAACTTCAAGGTCTTTCTAGCATAATTCGGAACCTATAATGAAAAACCCTGTAATTTGCCAGCCAACGTGCACGATGTGTAGCAAATAATTAGCGTGCACCACGGAATTTTTACTGGCAACAAAGAATCATCGACCAAAGTTTGTTGTCACGAATGCGCCTACGCACATGTTGTATCCCCAAAGGCCATTTAGATTCTAGAATGTTCAGGAAATCTGTTCCGGTGGAAAATACCTGAAAGTTATGTTCATTGCATGTGAGTCAACCTTTTCCACAATTCGCGATTTTTTATCATCAGGTAACGTATTCACATTCGGCGGTGTTTATTGATCTGGAGATTCCGTTCACTTAAACAAATCGCCATAGTAAAGGTTTTTCAGTAATACAGGAGCGTGTACCTTATACATAGACATTCTACACTATGAAGTGGCAAGTCTGAAAATGCTGTAGATTTCGAGAAATTAATCTCATTGTGCGAAAATTCAGCGCCCTCCTTACGCTCTGGTCTCCCTCTCGTCTCATCAAAAAAATTTGCTCCACAGGCCTGCTCTCCTTTTTGCACTACTTCATACGCGTCTCCCGTAATAATATTATGGAATCCACGATAGTCTTTGAGACCTGAGTCAAGACACGTTACGAGTTCATCAACCAATTTGTTTCCTAAGATGCATTCATTGTTTATAATGTACAGTGAGCTGCTGAAGAACGGTTACTGGTGTAAAAACCTAAGATTGTGTAATGCATCTCAAGGAACGTGCATCACTTCCTCAATGTTATCGTCACTCCCAGAATGAGCCTATACATGCTTAAGTAAACACAAGATTTGGCCGACAGGTTTTTCATAATGCACGGTGATGCCTCTCATTTGAAGAAAACAAAAATTGATTTCGGAAAAACTATGAAGCTTTGGAAGTTCCGAAATTTATGTGGAAGTTGTCTAATCTGAATGCCATTTCCAGTGATATCTGGCTCATAATCTCTTTTTTTAGCTTTCTCAGTCATCGACTACTGCTGGTTCTCGTGTGATCGCTTTCACGAGGAAAAGCAAAAAGAAATCAAGTGTTAACCTATTTTACCGCTCTACGGTATTCTTATTACGGGAGATCACACTTACAGAATATCTGATGCAATTCCATAATCCTCGCTTCTCACTGCGGAGATTTAGACTGACGACCACACGGGTTTGCGCTTGTTTCATTCTCTTAAACGAAAGTTACTGAGCCGTAAGGATGAAACTGCAACCAAAAACCTCTGAAAATTACAGCTTCTCTCCCAGCTCATCGGGTATCTGTGTCACTGATCCATTGTTTATAACGGATTGTTTCACCGGTTTGATATTTGCGCGGCTTTTTATTCTTTCTATTCCGATATTGTAACCCTACGGGCGAAGTCCATCTCCATGTCACCGTTGTTTGAATCACTCGCGTTGTATGGAGCCTAATTTTCAGAGGAAAATAGTGCATCATTCGATACCAACGTAATAATCATCACTGTGAATTACCATTATTCTCGTGCATATATCAGTAGACAGGGGATAGCGCAGTGTCCCTCAACAATTTGAGAATTGGCTTCAAAAAGTTCGTTGGGAGAGCTTTCTTAGCAGAAACCTGGTGCCACCAAATACATCAGGGAATAATTAAACGCTGTAAAAAGTGTAACCAGCGATGATCCAGCATCGTCATTTCCATAGGTATTTTCTCTCTTACATGCACGAGTATAAATAATGTGAATCCATCTCTGGCAAATGTCATCACGCTAGTTTGATGCTTTAAGAATAGTGCGCTAAGCAGCGGCTTCGTTTTCTGTTTCCTCAAATTTCTCTTACTGTGAGATGATTTTGAATGCAAGGAAAGGCGGCCGGTCTAATCTGGTGTGTTTCTCGAGTACAAATGTTAAAATATTCTACTGTTATAAAGACTAATCTACCAATTATTCTCTTAGTCCTCCTCAAGCCAAACCGTTGCATCCAGAATTGTACTGAGTTGAACAGTCACCGGCCGTACCTTGCGTAGCCTGTGTTGCACCAGTGTTAGGCAGGCCAAATATAGCCGTCGAGATTAGCTAAATTTGGGTTGAGGCTTAGATTAAGGTAACCAACCACATTTGTATATCTTTGATTGTTCGCCTTCAGCAAAACCCACCATTGCATTGGTTTGAGATTTTTAGCATAAAACATTTCGACGGATGCACATTTCTCTGATCGATGTGAGTATAAAAAAGGTCTTACAAATGGGAGTGTCATTTAACCATTCGATATGCTGCACTGTTGAGATGTAGGGAACCGGCCTGGTGTGCCGCTTAGGTAATTACCAAGCTTAGGAGGTGAAGCTTTTTATCCTGGCAACGTCAAAATTATATTGGCCAGTAAACAACGTATTGGCTACTAAGAGAGATATCTGCAAAACAAACGCGCCGGGTTCACTTTGTCGGTCGTCCAGGTATAAAAAACTGGGACCATAAACCAGTGTTTGGCCAGCAAGTATTAATAACAATATTTATTCCCAGCTGATGTAAGCGGGCTTACCAGCTTCCCATTTTTGCGCACAAAAACTCCAGAGTTCACTTTTCTTTGTGTGTCGACACCAGAGTTATCATCTGCGGCAAAACCGCACGAACTTGCTTACATTATCCACAACGTTGATAATTGAAATTTACCACTTTATTCTGTCCTTATTTGTAACGCCCGCTCCACTTTTGTGCTTGGGTTTTGTATATGAACTGACGTTTGTTCGTCCTTACCACTTCATTCATTCGGCCTCGAGGTCGTCCGGCTATTTGTAGCCAACTTTGTGCACGTGTGACTGTCGCACGTGGGTGCCTGTTTGCTCCTTTGGTTGGTACTTTTGTAGTCCACGTTGACCATTTGTTTTGGACAAGTATCTACTGTCGAGGTTTGTATACTTTGTGAATTTGTCTTACATTATTGGTACCTTAAAGAAGTCCAGCTCCGAATGGTTTTGCCTTCCGGAGATTCTAGTATTACGTGTCAGTTGAAGATGCCGTTCGCCTGTTATAACGCTGATCAAGAATTGTCAGTTTCCCGTGATTATTACCACAGACAGCATGCATTTCATGTGCGAGGGCCAGTCACTCACTTTGCCGGCAACCTTTTTTCCCCTAGTTTCTGGGCTCTCTGGATGATTGGCGTACCCGGAATGCTGACTAAACTGTTTCAACTTTTTTCAAAGTGAATAATTTCAAACCGCGCAAAAATCGTTCATCTTAGAGTACGTCATGGATAGTGAGTCAACGATCGTGGCACAGGTCCGTTGTTTGCGCGTCTTGGCACACGGAATAAAACTCTGTTCAACTCCAATATACGATGTTGAATAATCAACCAAAACCGGCAAGCAGTGTGACCCAGAGTTTTGTCTGATGACCGTCTGTCAACCGTCTGGAGAAATACAGAAAAGCGTCCAGTTCGATTAACGTGTGCAGTGCACTCGCCCGTGATTTAGTTGGTCTACGACGAAGGTCTTTACGGCCGTCCCATCATTTCATAAAATGAGCGGAACAAGTTGATGCCAAATCTTTCGCTTCTTACAAAGTGATGCACTAGTGGTTGACAGATGCCCATACATTCTATCGCTAAGTAGATAGGATGTTAATACACAATATAATATAATATAATATAATATAATATAATATAATATAATATAATATAATATAATATAATATAATATAATATAATATAATATAATATAATATATTCGCTAATTTCGTGCAATTTGGTTTCAAGTAGAACATAAGGTTGACGGAAACCCGGGGACTACGCCTACCTGATGAGCCCCAAGAGGGGCGAAACCGGTCGTGGGCTGTCGATGGATTTTCAGCAACCTTATGAGTAGTGCATTACAAAGATATTCATGTGTCGCGATATTTCAAATTTCGTAGCGACTGAAACAAGAGGCGGCCTGGTGCAGCACATTCAGTTGCCTGGGAGCATCATAAACGAGAGATTCAGCTGGGTTCCAGGTGAGTCTCTCGAAAGAGTCAAATTAGCTGACAAATGGATGTACATTCGCTAAGTTAATATTTCCTTTGAAAAGCCTGGTTTACAGCCAAATGATATCAACAACATCTCTCATAAGCGTTCAAATCTTCTAAGAACCATTTGTTAGGGCACTTGTCAATACCATGTCTGGGTTGATTACGGCTACTTGATCGGCGCCGTGCTCGGACGCTAAAGGGCTCCATTGAGTTGCAAAATGTACACAATTGAGGCGCTTATATGGTGTGAAATCAATTATTTTGTATGCGGTTTTCCATGTTACTGACAGTAATTCATTTGATAAGTTGGCCCCCT
Organism: Opisthorchis viverrini; assembly: GCF_000715545.1. NCBI lineage: Eukaryota > Metazoa > Platyhelminthes > Trematoda > Opisthorchiida > Opisthorchiidae > Opisthorchis > Opisthorchis viverrini. Next base: position 1,849 of record NW_008752288.1, on the reverse strand, counting down.
TGCGACGAAAACTATCACTACTGGATAGCTGACGGTAAATAAGTAGCTGGTCCTCAAATACTTGCTTGTTGACCAGTAAGCCATCGTGTAATAGCCCGGCACATTTGTGCTGGGATCACACTGCAAATTACATTGTGGCTCAAGCTGAATAGCACGGCATGAAAAATCCAGCTTTCAAATCTTACGCAGTTTGCTTAGTCCATGTAGCGGCAGATCACAGCAATAGGACGTCTTAGGATAATGTAGAACACTCCTGAAATATTAACTGCTGGAAGTTGAGGACAAATCATCTCTAGACAAACAAAACATGGCTCTTTGAGTTCCTATAATGATTAGAAAGACACGTTCGCCAAGCTTAGGATTTGTGAACATTACCCAGCTGGTAAACTCTCACCGTTGTAGAAATGGCCAAGATAACTTAAATGAGTTCGCCAGTATAATGAATTTTTTTGAGACGGTCGGTGCACCAGAACGAAGACTCTTTAACCCACCGAGTTACAGATATCTAAATATAATACTCCTAGAATCACGATAATACAGCATTTGGTTACGAAAATGTCTGGAAAATTATTTATGCACACAATAGGTAGTACACACCGAGCGCCCCGCAACTTATTAGTTAACAATGGAGTCACGTTGTAGCTCGCCGTCGATCTTTAACAGTTTCTTGCTGCACGCAAAACTTACTAGCCACTTCCCGTCATTGGTAAACAACCAACAATGGCGGGGTGAGTAAAGCTGTATGAAACTCAAACTCGAACTCAACAGTTAGTTGCGCAAGAAAAGATGGCCCCAATTCGTTATCATTAACTGGACTGAGAATAAACGTGGTGTGATAAAACAATGACGTAATTTATATCTTAAACCGCTCGAGGAACACTACTATCACCGTAGGTTGGATGGCTATTATTCATCGCTTGTAAGCCTCAGTTAATTTTGCTTTTTATTTGGGGTCCACAACTGGACTTGTTTAAATTTATCTTGTGTTATCTATCAATTCCTTTTCTCACCGGGGCCATTTCTGTCGGCTAGGGTTTGCCAGCGTTTTTTCCATCAAGTTCTTGCAATATCAGGTCTCAGAGTTCCTCAGCTCAGCAAGCTGGAAACCTGCAAGAATATATGGTCACGTTGATAGGGGCTGGAGTATGAATGAATGTTTACGAAGCTTTCAATACCCCATGCATTGGTTGCGCCACATGACACAACGCACACAGGCTTGGTCAACTAATATATCAATACGATACCAAATATCCGTTGAAAATTCGACCACGATGATGCGTGCGAGTTGCTTCGGCGCTCCAAAATTTGCCATAACTTGCTTGAGAACCAAGACTGCAGATCGACAATCGTCCGTCAAGCTGCTTGATATCTTCTAGATATCTAGGCCACGCAGATAGCCCGTAACCATCACCCTCTGCAAAAACGTTCTTGTATGGTGGGAAATCAGCGGTCAACAGTTAGAAAGTGTGAAGTTTTCTATATGCGAAGTGTAGTACAACTCGGGGTCGCCATGATATAATGATAAACATGAGGCTTGTAATTTTGATTACCCTTGGTTGCATAATCAAATAAGACACAGCTTGTGTTACTTATTCCCCAGCTATTCAATGCACTTGATCAAGAAAAACACAACGCCAGGTCTTCGCAGCCCAAACAACTCAAAATATGAGTGCGGTCCTTCCCATCCAGCAGGGATAAGACAACCCGAATGAGATATCGACATTTGCTTCAAACAAAACGAGGTTGATTTTGTCGGAAAGTTGTGTTTTCGCAAGTGTTTTGGCTAGCAAAGATAAAAGGGAAAGAAAAACCCTGCTGCCAATTGTGGAAAAGGTTGACTCACATGCAA
>NW_008752287.1:119522-138937 GCF_000715545.1 Opisthorchis viverrini | reverse complement strand
TCTGGATAGAAAACGGAAGCACAAATACCGGTGACGTCGAATAGCCACCATGTTTTGTAACAGTTCAACCGAGGAAACTGTGGAACACTGAAGCATCAGTGTCACCGCTGATGCCGCCGTCCCTGGCGATGATGCTTACACCGCTAAGCGTTGAGCCAGAAAGTCTGGAAAGATCCAGATCTGAAGGATGCCACTTGCATTGATGAGCCGCCACTTTGCGCTTTTGATTTATCAATATCCGGGACCTTCGTGTTATTCGTAATGTAAATTTGACACCTGTATGTCTTTGGTGGTCCATGCGATTAGGATTGCCAGACAGAGGTCCTCGGGATCCTTCCACTGTCTTCGGTAATAACCCATCACAAGTCGAAGGTCTATTTCACTTTTTTTCTCCCGTGTTGATTCTCCTGTCGCTTCCGAAAGAATGTCGCCAGTAAAACGGAGCTTGCGCGTTCCACATCGAACATCAGAATTGGCATCGGCATGGGTATCGCCCGATATTCCTCCGAACTTGTGTCGAAGAGATGCGGTTCCTCTCACCCTAGGAAACACTGAATTGGAAATATCCCTTATTTCTGTTATGTTCGTGTTTGAGTAGGAAATCGTTACTTGCGGCGCTATACGGGAACTCAGCATAGAGGTTCATGCGGAATTTGGGTAATGTGCTCGTTTGATGTGATCGCTTGATATCTGATCACCACTACCTCCATGTGCCCTCGCTAACAATTCCAAATCATTTGACCAGCTTGCCGGTTGTCGTCAAAACAATCGATGATCATATTTTGACGAAAACACCTCTCATTCACTACACCAATGACGCTACTTCAAAGGACAGTCGTCGGTTGTTCACCGCCCGGCCTGTCGTAACCAGGCCGTTAATTCGAGACTCTTTTCCCGTCAAACAGATCTCACAGGCTTTGAGGACGGGTTCTTAACCATCGCCAATCTCTTTTTCAGCTGGGATCCGTGACCCAGACTGTCACTTCAAACAGAGACATCTTCTGACGACGTTCACTCTTTCTTTCCTCTTCGATTTCCTCGCGATATTTTCTGGTGATGTACTGGATAAGCAGATATACATAAAGTTTTCCGTTCCCCTTCTTCGAAAACCTTTTTGCATTCAACCATTCTTTATTTGAGATATTCACAAAAGTCCTTAACGGGGTATCGTTCGTTTTTCCGTGCTCCCTGGGGAGTAGTCCTTGACAGGGCAGCCTAATAACGTGAGTTCCTGTGGTGATATGCACTGTGATATGGTGATATGCAGTGTGCACCTGGGTCGGCTAATGCGTGTCGATCAACATATGTTGACTGAGCTGCCGCCCCTGTCTCCTGTACAGTTGTAGTCGTGAAAGCCAAATATATGTTCATTCTCTGGAAGGCAGCTCAAATGTCAAACTGAGAGTCTTGTTAAAGCATTCGGTCATAACTTCCGCCCCTCTTTTTTCGCCTCTATATTCAATTCTACGGGTGACATTATACCCGCTCTAGATTAGGTGTCCGGGAAATTTGCCCGACAACAATTCGTTTCCCATTTCGCTCTTTATCCATACGCTGGTTTTTGTGCAAGCAACGTGAACAGTGCCCACTGTTTTCTGTCAGTTATCGATAGCTCCAAACTACCTGGTTGTCATGTTTTAAAGCTTTAAACTGTGTTCCGAGAACCTGTGTTGCGATAGCTTCGAGTATGCTTCTGTCGTTTCGAAGAGTTCATATATGCCAAACATTGGAGCTCGAGCCAAGGCAGTGGTTAGGGCGCGAACCTCACTAGTGCTACCATTTGGGCTTGTGCAACCTAGCATTACCTGAGCCTTCACACCCCATTCGAGGTACTCGACAGCGCGGCACCGAAGGCATGTTACAGCTGAACGAATATTTGCATCATCATGCGCCACCTGATGTCGATTTGTAAGCTCATGTCACATCAGATCGCGAGGCCACCAGCCGCATACCTCCGTGTGATGTGTTTGTCATCGTGTTTAATTACAATTTTATATTCACCTACAGAGATGGCACGAATTTGATAAACAGCTGGTCGATATCGGGGTGAAGGAAACAAGTGTTTGAACCACTTATAAATATCGATCTCAGTCTGTTTGTTAATTTTAAAATACTACTTGGGGGCCCTCCTCATTTTCAGTCCTTCTTGTTTCCACTGTTTTCTCTCAGTGCATGGGCTGGTCCTGGTATCTGTCCAACGATTTTCAATTCTCCGTAGTTCTCGCCTCCATATTTATCTCCCTAACTAGCTGGTAAGTTGGCCCATGAAGTACTTTTTCTGTTGTCCTGCACCTCCTTTCCGAGTTTCGACCGCTTTCACTCAACTCTCTTGACGTTTCACAATCACGGGTTTTCAGTACATGGAATACTTATGAAGCATGGGGAATGTGATGGTATGTGAGCGTTTCGTGTTTTCTGGTCGGTGGCGGGTCCAATAAGCGGAAAGCGGGCGTTATACGCGCTTCTGAGACAAAGTTCACCACCCGCTTGCAGACCAATTTGGTCAGCTGACCAGTGAAAATATGACCTATTGCCTGATTAAGCCTGAGGAAGTGGAAAACGCGGCGTAGTGGAATAAGACATCGTAATTCGATATTTTGGTTGACGTTGGCTACATTTTTCAACGATTTTCATATCACATTGTGTTCATCCTGTTTAACAAGATCCGAACCGAGATTTGCATGGGACTCCCAAGGCCAAGGAAGCTTAAGGACCACATGAATTTGCTTCTGAATACGTGGTGAGGGTTTCTGGTGTCTTTTGAGACTCGCACTCATTTTGGCTCAGAGTTAGCATAACTAAGCTTTTGGGGTAGTGAAATACACTCATTTGCAAACAAGTTCGGTTTTGCGAGCCTGGAGCCCAGCTGAATCTCTCGTTTATGATGTTTTTCTAAGCAACTGAATGTGTTGCACCAGGCCACATCATGTTTCAGTTGGTGCGATATTCGAGGTATAGCTATACATAAATAGACGTATTACACTAATCATAAGGCATTCTAGACAGATTACCATCCGACGAGTTGGAAAATCAAAGCTGATTATAGGCAGGATATGTTGCACTCCTAATCAAATCTTATTGGTGTTAAGCAATAGTCCACTATTTTACGGTTCTAAAGAGGCCGAACCAGAACGACTGCGCTAGGGTAGCCAACTGACATTCCAAATATGATATGATGAAAATACAAGGACCCAGTAATGTCCCTTGATATTAAGGTGAGCCTCAAAAGCAGTCATTGGTCTTCGTCAGTGGAGCATATGCGATTGAGCAGACGCGTTCTCAAACGACCATTTTGGGGTCTCCATGAATCGACTAATTCGTGGAAAACGCTAATTCAGGCATCACTCTGAAGAACCTCCTTCTACCATGTACAACGAATCTATCACCATATCCTCTGGCTCTCTCATTCTTTCGGGAATGTCGCGGCTGGGATGACGTTTGCTGCTGGACTCGTGATATCGTCCATTCTGGATACTTTTGGAATCGCCTACAGGAAAGTTTTTCTTCTCGGGACAATATCTTGGTACGTCACACTCACTGCCTACTCTCCCTATCTGGCTGAACAGCTCTCCTTCTTGAGGATATATGATATATATATATATATATATATGTACGATTATTGTCGCAACCTCTCCACGGTAGCAGGCAACAGCACAACCGCGCAAGTGTTTCTGAGTTGGAACCAATCCTCGGATCATCAAGCGGAATTTGTATGTTCCTTGGTAATCTCATCGTTGTTGGTACACTTGGAATATTTTGTACCTGCGTCAGGATTCTGGATCGAACGAGGTGAATAATCACAGTTCCTTTTTGTCTAGTTAATATTGAATTTTTCCGCGCCAGTCAACTATGACTGGTCGCGGGCTTTAGAGGACATTTCGATTACGGATTCCATCCGTTTTGAACACATCGACACCGGGGGAAGATGTTTTAACGAAGAATTTTTAGTTGTCCAATTCGTTGTTGAACGTGGGCTAGGATGGCATCGGGATCCACAACCTAAGTTCTTGTCTCAAAGGCCACCCACAAGGCATCGTTGTTTCAGTGGCTAGCTCGTTACACGCTATAACCCCATCATGGGCGACGGAAAGATTGGATCGACAGAGCCATCGTGTGGCACCTGGACCGGTTTTCTGAAGATCGATGTGGAATTTTTGCAAGGGAAATTGCGATTTTCGCAGAATGTTGTATTCCACTACAACTTTCTCATATAGAATAACCCACTCGGCAATCCTTGATATTGTTTCTGTCCATCGACATCAGGAATCCGGTTGTAATCTGGAATTCATCGGTGAAATCGGTTTATACGTCTGATGGCGTCAACGTCACACATAACTCCTTCCTGAGAAGATCGAGAAACCTGACAGTATCTCGGTTTAGGTGTTTTTTCGTGTGGCACTGTAGCTATGCATTGAGGAGGCGTTACAGCTGAAGAAATGTACTCCCCAACTTTTGTAACTCTGTGCTGTTGTCAGTATGGCCCTTTGATTTAGTGAATCATCCCGATTGTGACCGAACATCCCCAATGGTTACCGGGTTGCTTTCTCCCACTGACTATTCATGCACAGGGTTTTCCTCACGCGAATTATTTGTTTCCCCATTCCATTGTCCTGTTCCTACCACTTGACAGTGCGGACAACATTGATACCATCTACATTAAACCGTACACCCGATGGGGAACATATGCAATCGGTCTGGTTCTGGGCTGGATTATTCTGAAGCAGTACAAATCTCCAAAGGTAGGCAGTTGATAAAACGAGCTCCAGCTTTGTTTTGTTACTATAAGCGATTTGATCAAATTCTCGCTCAAATAGAGAGGGGACAAACAAACCGGGGGAAATTTTCCACTACGTTTATCAGTCGCCTTCCTCATATTCGACAAGTGGTTTTGAAATGTTTTACAAGCACTGTTGTGAAGCTAGATTGCTCACCTCATCATCACACGGTCGGTTCTGCCAGTGTGTGCGCAAGAATTGCGAATCGCTCTGGATGGCTAAGCCGAATAGACACGTGGACTAAAATACAGTTATCACCACTTCTTTCTACCATATTCATCTGACCAATCATATCATTCACGTATGGCACAATACTCGCTTGTTTGTATCAATCTGTTTTTTGAACACAGTTTCACAGGATCCGCGTGCTAGACGTGAATTTTCATTCACTCGCTCGACAGAGCCATCGTGTGGCACCTGGACCGGTTTTCTGAAGATCGATGTGGAATTTTTGCAAGGGAAATTGCGATTTTCGCAGAATGTTGTATTCCACTACAACTTTCTCATATAGAATAACCCACTCGGCAATCTTTGATATTGTTTCTGTCCATCGACATCAGGAATCCGGTTGTAATCTGGAATTCATCGGTGAAATCGGTTTATACGTCTGATGGCGTCAACGTCACACATAACTCCTTCCTGAGAAGAGGGAGAATCCCTCAAGCAACATAGGCCATCCATCAGAGACGTCCCATTTTATCAGCTAGCCATGCGAAATCTCTTGTCCGTTACTCACAGCCGAACTATATAGTGCTCGACTACAGACCAGGTGTTCAAGTCTCACAATAAGGTTGTAAGTGCACGCTGTTGCTCAGCTTTCCAGCATGGACCGACGTCAAATACAGGATGAGCTTTCATTCAGATTGTGTTTGAGCCCCACCTAAACGTTGAATTTCACGACCGAGTAGTACTTTTGATCATCCATCAAGAGGGTTTTTCGCACCTTCTTGGCACGTAATTGGCTAAGATGATTTGAGTCAACACATACGATTGTTTCTATTTGCGATTTCGTCCTGTCAGTAGTGCCAATCTATGCAGAAGCAGTGAGCATCTCACGAAGCTCGAATCCGTGACTTTCCGATCGGTGGTTGAACACTTACCAGTTCGGTTACAGCAGTGTGATTACTTGCGAGTGTGTCGTATATACTGATGGTGTTCCTTCATTAGCTGCCAACTATTTTGACCGGCTAACGTAGGTTAAACTTTTTGACACATTGCTCCAGAAAGTTTCAGTGTTTGCGCATCGGCTACTGGAATTTCAGATAACTGCTTTACTCACGTAATTAACATCTGGTCTCACCGTTAGCAAGTGTCACTGCATTAATTCTATGAGGTTTGCTTTGAAAAAGACCTTTAGGACAGCTTGTGGCCGTCCTCCTTTTAATGGGGTGAACGTGGATGTTCGGTTGCAATTCAGCTGGGGGCCCTGTCACAATCTTCAGTACTGATGGCAAATAACGAAAAAGTTTTCCTTATCTTGTCAGTGCGTCCGTATCTTACTCCCGAGCAACACCAAGTGTGGATCACTCGGTTATTATGATGATCGTCCCATAATAAATTGTATGTGTCCCAGTGGTCAGCGCTCAGGGGTAGCAGCTAAGCATCCTTCTATTCATTTTTCTCGGAGAATGAAGATGCACAGTTTATCCACGACTTACAGGGTGCAAACTTTACTGAGCTGCTTACTCACTCTACTCATATTACTGTTTGTTTCGCCGGTTATAGACGAATGAGAAACAACGTCATAAGTTGTACCCCCCATGTAAAATGTTCGCACCTGTTCTGTGACGAGGGTCAATTTCACCCAAGCACCATTGACAACACAGTCCATTTATCCGTCTCCTCGTCAAGCGGTGGTCTTTCTCAAGGAATGTTGTCTTCTCGCTGGTGCTACTCTCGTTGGCCTCAGTATTCTGTCTATCCACGTTGTATGGGCTCTATGGTTATGTGAGCCAAGCTGTGAACTTCCCATCAATCGGAGTGTCTGCCTTGTACACTTCCATGCATCGACCGGTATTCATCTTGGGAATAGCGATTGTATGTTTTCTGTGTACGACCGGCTACGCACGTAAGTCCCTTGCTTAGTCGTTTTTCCTTCTTTTGTCAAACTATTCGAGTGGTTTAGACTTTTTCCCAAAACGATGTGGTTCTTCACCTGTCGCACATCGTTTTCTGAAGACTTCACCCTTCTTTTCTTGTTAGCGAGTTTCATCTCTCCCTTCTTCCTCGCTAGCTTCGATCCAATCGCTTCTCGCCTGGACAGGGTTTCGTCCATTGGCCCGACTGACTTATGGAGCCTATCTTGTTCATCCTCTTGTGATACTTTTCCTCAGTCTGGGTAAACAGTCCCCGGTACTACTGGATAATTTCTTTTTGGTAAGTTGCCATCTGCAGATCAAATTCAGTTTGCTAAAGTTCTGTTCACTGAAGAACACCGGAATGCAGCGAGAGGAGTTGAAGTTAACAGCACAAAACAAATATTCCTTTTTGTTCTGTTATCTTTTAAAAACAGTACTTGAGACAGCCTTTGAGGGAGAACAACCGAGATTATAATATATTTTATCGCTAGAGCGACGGCTGTACTATCAGCAAGGTCATGCCAAATTCTTTGTGACGGGTCGCGAACCATCAAGCCAAAAATTATTCTGACTGGCCACTTTTCCGACATCCTTTTTCACCGTAGGCCTGTGACATCAAAGTGACGTTCGGTTATTTCGAGCTTCCCGCTGCCAGACAAGCGTAGATTCATTCACGACCATGTGTAGGATACAACATTCTCCATCTTTGCGGATTCTGATGCATTGAAGATAACAGTTCGGGTACCATGCCCATCAGTGCGCTTAATGATTGGTGCGGCTTGTCTTATGTCCCTACTAGGAGAGACAAGATTTTCCAGATGGACTGCCGGTAACGACTTTTATATTCTGTTTTCAGTCCACTATGTGCGTGCTTGGTCTAAAGACGCTATGTAGATGGTCATATGACATTTGGAGCACGTGATCAAGCGGACGCCGTCTAAACTGTTTCCATTCTGCTATCGTGCATCAATTCTTCCTGTTCGATAATAGTACGGTAGTGTTTCTACGAGATGCGTGGGCGATGGTTCGGCGGTACCGACCGTCGAACCCTGGAAACTCCTAGCTATATCTACTCTGACAGGTGGAGTTGCCGGACGGAATAGAATCCGCCCTTGGAGACTGCTGTCGACAGACACGTCGACGTATACTGACAAATAGCGTGCTGACCTTCACTGTCCGTGTACCCTGACTACGAACCCTAATCTGTTGGTTGGTCTGCAAGCAGTAGGTTTAATTTTAGTCCGAAGCCATCTTTCGACATCGTCTTTCCGTTTGCAGTTAGGAAGCGAAGGTTGTCTACGGACGAGTGTCCTCGGAGCGCTTTACGTTAGGGACAGCGCTGCAGACATCCCACGGTCATGCCTGCAACAAAGTCAAATAGGAAAATTTTAGCTAAAACTCCTTTGTCCAACACCATATGATGCATCGAATTCATGTGAAAACCTGCCGAGTCTTCGCCGGGTCATGAGAGTTAGCCTACAACACACTGAATAAGCTATAGATAGAACGTTACGTGGGCCACCATATGACGGGTTCTGTGGTTGCGCCTGACGAACAACAAACTGGAAGGCAGCCTATATGTAACGAAATGTGGTCATCGTCGGTCGTTAAATGTAGTCCTGTCTTTTTGGTATCTATTACATGGCCATTATTTGGTTTCCCAGGAAGGCCTCCAGCTTGAGTTTTAAACATCCGTCTTTCTGTGTTCAAATGGTACATATGGGCTAAGACAAGCGAGGACTTTGTGTAGTACGGTACCAGCACCGATGTTGAGAACAGCTTTTTGGCGACCTTTTCCCATCATTATAAAGGCATTTTTCCTTGCTTCAGGTAACGAAGAACCTCAGTCGGGCGAATTGCCACAGTTGTTCCTCTCGTTTTAAACGCAACAGAAGACAAGCCATCTGAGTGTGGTTCCTCTGCGCGTTCCAGGACAGATATTTCTTCTCCTGTTGGATAGTTTATATCGACATCTAATTCGCTTGCATTCACTGCAGCATGAGGCCAACTGAAGTGCCGTTCAAGATGCCGGGTTTGCTTCTCCAGATTTTGCGAATTGGTTGCTATGCTCTCCGTATGGTTGGTTGTTTCGCTGACGGTAGGCTGCTTCCGCTCTGTCGATTGAGTCAGGCGATGCATCGTGCGACCATTTTCGAGGGCGAAAGACTCCTCCATTTCGTGAACAACCACAATGCATCAATAGTTCTGTCTTCTTCGGGTTCTTCAATATGTATCGCTTCAGCGATCTCCATCGATTGATATGGTCATCGCTTGCCAAGCAGATTTTGTAGCTGATCTCGCCACCACGTGGTAAACCCCGACCACTCCTACCGGTAAGCTGCAGATTCCAGCTGTCCGGTTCTCACGAAAACGCCGGATGCCAGTACCAGCGGCATCTGTGTTGCTCCACAGCTTCTCGTCCCAGTGTTTCGGGGGCTCAACTAAATCAATACGCACTCAAACTAGTTTCGTAACGATTAACTCGAGCAATCCTACTTCAAACCGTATTAGCTCAATAAGTTATCACTAAATGGAGACTTAATAAACACGAGAATGACACAGCATTTTTCGTTTTCTTTTTAGGTCTCTCTCTTTCTCGCAGCTTTTCCACTGAGCTACGGATTTGCCTACGTACTCTCGATGATGACAGAGTCGCCGATTTTGGCCTGTGAAAAACTCTTTGGTCTACGCTAGAAAAGTTTTATTCGTCCTCTCTTAGTATTTTCTCTACACGCCTTGAAAAGCTGATTTTTTCCACAAAGTTAGTTCGCCTATTTTTGACTTTCATTAGCCTTTTTTATCTCTTGTATTCACGCGACAAATTGCTTCTTTTTGGACGAACATGAAGTCTCCTCTACTTGAATTTAATCTTTTCAATAACTGCAGCTTTTTGTGGAATATTTCTACTCAGTTCGTTACCTTCTGCTATGCCTGGTTGATAGTCTGTCTTGTCATGCTTAACTGTAAAGTGAGTACACCTTATCGGTCCATTTGTGAGTTTTACTCGTCTCGGTTTACATTCTTCTTACTGTTACCGATCCGATCGCTACTCGCCTGGCCAGGATTTTGCTCGTTCACCAGATTAGCCTGCTGGTTTTTCCTATTGTAATACGGTTCCTTGGTCATCACGGGATTTGCTAACTTACAGTTGGTAGTTCAAGTCATCCATTACTTACCATTCCATCTGACAACGTTCTGTTTACTGTAAAATAGCGGGTTGGGTTAAGTGAATTGCATTTCCTAGGAGACACTCAGGATTGCTGCATCGAGTAATGGAATACAGTCATCTCGCATTATTGTGGGAGTCGGCGAAGTTTTTAAGCTATACATAGAAGGTGGCAGCTCAGTCACTTGGCTCGCGTTTTAGCCCTGTCAATCAACGGGCCAAACAACTGATTTGGCTTGTCTAACCTGTCCCGTCCAGTTTCCATTCTAAATCACATTTTCGTGGATCATTCCCTCCCCCTCTGGATAATTGGGTATAATGAGCTCTGCGAGGTGTTCACGACATGCGACCAAGCCCTCAGATGCTTCATTAGCTGATTTTCTCCAAGCACTGATGGCTGTTTGATGTCCGTTCCCAGTGATCTGTTCGCTGAAGCGTACAACAGACAAACCGATCTTACATCAACGCCATACTTGCTTCAGATTGGCAGAAACTGTTCATTTCCTTTCCGTTTGAGTTGCAGGCACACCACAGCGACCTGGGTGAATTCAGCTTTCGATTACATCGAGTGGTTGTCTCCAAACATTTGGTTTGGGTTCGATCATTACCGAGCTGACAGTAGTACCTTAAATATTGGGCCTTGATCGGGATTTGGACCAGGTAGAGGCTCCAGATCTTTTCCAGATAATCCTCGCCAAAAAATTAACCCCCGCTACCCAAAAAAATTAGAAAAAAAGTGAAATTGGGACATGTCAATAACAATTTGCATGAAAAGGCCCATTTTTCAAAGGAACTCACCCAGGTATATGTCCACTAAAGATCGGTGTTTGCCGGATTACCGTTTATTCTGCACCTTGTGGACGTGCCGAAGTGATTCGATGGTTTGTGTGTGAGCTCAATTCGTTGGATCCACGAAGTTCTCGGTATAATTAACCGTTTCATGAGTATCATTCACGTCAGTCATCGTTTCAATTCCTTGGTATGATGCCCACACATCGGAGATGACGACTTAGCCGGGAGCGATGCAGACCTGGATTGTGTCTATCAAAATGTTCGCGATTCAATCTGGCACTGCATACATGAACACCTCTTCAGTTTCCAGACAGATCCCTCCAAACTTTCACTGCTGGCCCTGCGTGGCTTTTACGGCGAGATGTTAGCGTTTCATCGATCTCAACGTGTAGACCCGGGCCACCGATAACTGTTGGAGTCTGCAAAAGCCGCCAGGTGCAAACTTCGCGAAGAAAGTTCTTCCAGTCAACAGCGGTCGTATGGCTGATGGATAATTCCCCTGAGCACAATTTGATTTTAGCCAAACTTTTGTACCAGCAATAAATGAACAGAATTACTGTCCTAAACTCCATCCTAGACCGCTCCAGCCAAGTCCCCTTTCGAAGACCGATTTCTTGCCGACACTATCGGGCAAGAAACAGTTAAAAGTGTCATTTCGTGGTCACTGTCGCATAAACGTTGTTTGTCATGAACGGGATTTGAAAGCGTCGGAACGGAAAAAAATTATTGCACAAAATGAGCGTAGATGCGGAAAAGGAATTTTCTTTAAAATAGGTCAAGGTTGCTTGCGTACATCAAATTGGAGCCAGTAAAAAGTGGCGGGGCTTATCTGGAAAAGATCCGAGGCTCCGTCAACCACATCATGCCCAGCCAGGTGTTACGGCAACGCCATATACACGGACTATTCACATCTTAGTATTCTTTGATTCCAAATGCGCCTTCATTTCTGACGATGGTCAGTGCTCCTCAACAAGGTATGCCTCAGAATTTTATTAACATAATCCGGTTAATATGTTTCCATACTTCTGGGCCCGTGAAATTTTATGGTGGTCTCCAAGAGCAAAGATACATTCTGGTTCGTAGCAAATGGGGCGATAGAAGGAATTGTTCGCGAAACAGCACTCATAAAGGTGCTCGGAATTTCGGCAAACTACTACTCAGCTTGAGGACTTTTATGCGGTCCAAATCCCTTCAAGTCCCACTTGTGTTCCATAGAACACAAGACGGGTATTCTACCTGCCCGTTCAGCCCCAAGAAAGGATGAAACGGGTAGTGGGCTCGCAGAAATCTTTAGTAGTGCGTTCCGTCTACATTCGTCCATTCTCTGTGGCACAACCTAAACAACATTCGCGACCTCGGGGGCAAACTGAGGTCGAGACAGAGCAGTGTGGTGAGCGGATGTGAATTTCGAGGGTGTAGTAGCCCCCTCAATATGTCGGAGAGTTTGCGCGTGTGCGTGTCTGTTTACTATTCCACCACCGATCTGGAGTGTGACTTCAGTGGCTGATTGGATGCGTGTCCGACTGGTTCGCACGTACGCGTGTCTATCCTTCAATTCATGGGATGACTGGATATGTGACTAAGTTGATTGCTCACCTGTAGCAAGGTTGACCTGTTTGGCCGCGTGTACTTAATACACCCATCACCTTACCTACGTGTTTTCCGTAGTAGGATTGTGTGGTTCGCTTGTGTTAGTCGCTCCGCCAAACCCGTACAAACTGGACAGGCAAAAGATGGAAACCAAAGCCAACGCTGAGGCCACAAATAATTGTTCACGACGTGAGTCCCTTCGCAGCTGCAATGCACAGGGCGAGGTTGTGAGTTATGCCGCGCAAAAGCGAGGACGATTACAAACAAAATACGTCACTGAACAGAAGCAGAATCCGGGGAGTAATCAATACACCATCCTTCATCTAAATCAAAAGTGTTCAGTGATGCTCCCAGGGAAGTGTTCTTGAATTGTAGTGGTGTATTTGTCGAATTGGTTAGTAGAGGGGCTGGCAGTGCAGCAATATCTGGTGACACAAGACAATGGCGGAGTGTCTGACCCACTGATCATCTGTTTCATAGGGACCGCTAGGAGAGCATGGCATCAAGAAGTGCGGCAATTCATGTTGATTTTCTTCAGGTCCTGTGTACCCATTCGACAGGTATGTCTGAGATTCTCATATGAAGCCGGTGCTTTCTACCTCATCTTTAGTGATAACACAGCCCGTATTTTCAACAACAGTGACGTGGTCATGATGAGTACACACACCAATGTTTTCCTTGGAATAGTTTAGTTAGATATCAGTAGAAAGCCCTACGGAATCATATAGGAGTAGGGGGGAGGTGTAAGTAGATAGAACAGTTCATTAGTTTAACCAATAAACTACACATGTTATTATTTATTTTTGAAGAGCGTGGTCACAAATATAAAAAGTGAATGCAAGCGATGAATGCGAAAGAGTAACAGGAGAATATGGGAGAAAAGAGCGAAACGTCTCATTCGAAATCATGCCAAGAACAGTTCCAGTCTGATGAGATGAATCCCAAAGTATGTAAAAATTTTGATATGGAAACACGCGTCCAAAGACAAACAAACGAAGAAAGGATAAACAATGTCGAATGCTCTTCAAGGCGCGGTAGGTGCTAGCAGAGTCAAGACTCGCACATCAGGCAACAAAGTGTCCGTCATACTGGGTCTGGTGAGATTAAACTATAAAAAAATGTACACTCAACGCCGTGTCACGTACAAAATTGTCATAAGTACGCAGAGATCACAATGGCAAGTAAACACCAGTCACTGACTGCGACCTTAGAAAGTCCCAGTCCAATAACAGCCTTAGCGGACTGAGGAAAGCAGATCCCTCGATAAGAGATTATCATCGGTTGGTGAACCAAAAAGTCGACATCAAAACCGATTGCATGTGGGGCTGAGATTATGGCGAGGGAATATTCATCAACACCATACTTCTGCTTCTTATCATTCCACACAGTCACTCCGCGCTCAACCGAAACTATGCTTACGCCTATTACAGTTGCACGGCGATTTCGAACAACGATTAGGTCGGGTTTGATGAAGGAATACTATACTACCTTATCATGGATTCGGTTATATCAGACGATGAGATCATGGTTAGACCGCGTGATATCCCATAGCTGGTGAGAACCACAGGTTTCACGTTCACACTCAGTTCGTCATATGTTATCGCACGTGAGGCTCCCCTCTCTGACTTACCTACTCTCGTGCCTTTCGTACGTCTCACAACGAGGTTAGGGTTTGCATCACAAAAGCTAAATATCGCTGCATGAAGAGTGCAAAATTGAACCGTTTACTGAAATCTCCTGGGGGCACCCTACCTGTTGATTCTGCTTCATTCGAGGAGAACTCCAAAACCAAGTCACTTTTGTGATCACGTGTCAACAAGTTCGACAAAAAATTTTGAGGCTTGTTGGCGACATAATTACCATTGTCCTATCGTAGTCATTACTCTCATAGTCACAAATATCTGATATGAGCCGTGTTCACGTTGTACATTGTTTCGTTGACCGATGGTTTGTAAATAGAAATGAATCAGAGGTGGTGACTGACGAGGCTGATGTGAGCATGTGACTGTGAGAAGGCCGGAAGAAAGTTCATTCGAAAGGCAATGGGGTGGATTCGTGTCAGCCACCAAAGGCTTGACTCGGACTTATTTGCAAACGCCTCTAACCAATGGCGTGTCCACACCTTGAGGTCCCGATCAACCGGGATGGCTGAGTTATCTGGTACCGACTTTCACACTTTTCTACCAAACCGTTGGATGACCTCTCCTGGCTCGTCTCAACCTTCGGCTTGGTTTCGCGAACAGGGCTGGTAGTGGAAACCGGTCCACTGGCATATGAAACACGTGACCAAGCTATCACAACCTTCGGAGTGTGATCAGTTCGATTGTCGTGTGCTAATTACTTCCTCTGTAAACAATTTCGGGTTTCCTACTATCTTCGGGCAATTATAGATGATCAAACATTGAACCATTTGGCGTCCTCAATCGCCGAATAACCCCTATAAACAATTCAATGTGCACGACATGTGACAGACTGACATAGAGTGTGACTTACATGATCGTGCCGGTGACAGATTTGCTGATCTGCTGATTCGCGGTATCTGTTGCTAACCCGCTCCAGTGCTCAGTGAATACCCATCAACATTGACCGTGCTTCTATGAAATGCCGGAGCAATGATCATAATTGGTCGTGCAATTGGTCGAACAATCACCGACTTCTGTTGATTCACTGGTCTGGATGCATGCCGGCATCCATATTGAGTTTTAGATGGGATATTAGGGTCTCAGTGAGTTGTGGCGTCTTAGGGTTATTTTCAGGAATCTGACTTCCTGATATCTCCCCATTTGAGCTACACACTTAAGAGTTTAGGTGCGGTTTAAGGTGAAAATTTCCCACCAGTCTTCTGGGGAGACCGTACGGCGTCTCGGTTGCCGCAATGGATCCATCTTGGACGGGACAGTGAATCGGTTTACCACTGATGCTGATCTTGGGAAATCAAAGGTTTCAAGCAGCAGGTCGAAGTCTGGAAAACGGTTCTTCCGCTTTTGGGATCGGGCACTGAGTCGGCCGCAACTGACTGTCATTTTTTTCTATATCTATGACCCCCCTCGACGCACAGGACATGGCAGGCATCTAGCTCGAAAGGACACAAGGTCATCGTGATTAGTACGTCAAGGTGCTAGCTTTAATTTGGTACGGCGTCTCGGTTGCAGCAATGGATCCATCTTGGACGGGACATGTGAATCGGTTACCACTGATGCTGATCTTGGGAAATCAAAGGTTTCAAGCAGCAGGTCGAAGTCTGGAAAACGGTTCTTCCGCTTTTGGGATCGGGCACTGAGTCGGCCGCAACTGACTGTCATTTTTTTCTATATCTATGACCCCCCTCGACGCACAGGACATGGCAGGCATCTAGCTCGAAAGGACACAAGGTCATCGTGATTAGTACGTCAAGGTGCTAGCTTTAATTTGGATATGAATGCTGGATATGCATATTGGATCGGCAAACGTTGCTCCCTTCAAATTGCATCATGATTCAGTGCAAACCGTGAGTGTTTTGACTCTGGGCGACTACATTTTTCAGAAGCTCAGCGCTAAAGTGCTAAAGAGGTTCTGTGTGAAGCTGGAACATCGATTCTACCAAAAACGCTTATCGATTGATGACCTGTATGATATGCATGATATCGGAAGGAAGATGTGATCTGTGCCAGAAAAATGGATCACATTCAGGATGGAACAGCGTAGCTGGATTGTTCTTTGAACACAAGCAAGCTCAGTTTGCAGCCTGTGGATCTCTGTCTATCTTTATTCGGTCACGCAAGTGCACTCCGTATGTGGATATAAAGGAACATGGGGTTCTGTGCTTTGGCAATTTGTTTCGAGGCTCTCAAAAATTTCGGTCTCACCGAATTCCCGAACCTCTGTATTTGTTAGCGGATTTGGAACAAACCTCATTGTTCACTCTAAGTCCGTGCTATTAATTCCAACGAAATATCAAGGAAAACGATGCTCACTTCTCAGGAAAGAAGGTACTCATCAGGTTGCTGAAAGATCTTTGTCAGAGCACGACCGGTTGCACCAACTTTCGAACCAACCTAATAGGCCATTCCTCCGAGTTTCCTTCAGCTGCACGTTCTACTTGAACCGTAAAAATCAAAGGGGCATTTTGCGTGCATTTGTTGTTCCAGTGCAACATAAGGCTGATGGCAACTGGGAGACCACGCCCAGCTGATGGGTACCAAGGAGGACGAAGGCGATGGTTGGATATCAGAGTCTTCAGCAAACTTATAGCTAGTTCATTCATGATACTATACTTCGATATTAAACAAGGCGAAACATGATTTGTCCTTTATGCGGAATGTTCAGTTGAGGAAGTTCATAACTGAGCGATTGATCAGGTGTTCAGCTAACTCTCCCGTCGAGATCGAATTGACGAAAACGGTGAGCATCATCGGAGTTTCCTGCTGTGCACTGATGTGCACGTCTTGGTGGATTTTCTGATCCAATACCCCAGCATGAATCAAAACTCTGGTCACCATAGAGATCTTGGGAGTAAAGAGACTAACCTTGTATGTGTTTATGTTTTGTCGGAAGCCGAAAGAATTGAGGTTGAAACGGATTGCACACAGGGCTTCACGAACACTGGGGAAAAATTAACGTCATACACTACTCAAGATGTTTTTCAAAACTCTCTCACAGTCCATGATCTTCTTCGCTCTTCTCGGTCAGGCAAAACATACTCAGAGGACGATTTCAACTTAATATCCTGGGGGGAAATGGAAAATCTTGAGGGCGTATTCTTATTTTTTCATGACCAATCTGATCACCATTTCAAAATCTCACCCCACTGGGACGAGCATCAAGAACAACTGATCTGCTCTTATCTAACACTGCCAGACAAAATGAAGAACAGATTCGGCTGCAAACTGAAGCAATTTCTCAAGCACCATTCAATCAGGGATCAGACACCCAACTTTGACGAAACCAAATGCTGACTCTGTGAAGATCATTGTGAACCGTACTGAAGTGACCAGTGTGTTCAACGAAAGCTGGTCTCAATAGGTCTGCAAATTTACTTCAAAGATCTAAGCTTATGCCCAGCTGTAATCTGGACCAACTACATATCAACAGAGGTAAATTATTCACTCTTTGTTGAAACGTGTCTTGTGAGTGCCGCGGCATCAAGTTGGTTACGTCAAAACGAAGAATTCAGTAGATATAGAAAGCTACCTAGTTTCCTGACGGCTATGTGACGCAAGTTACCCAGAAATCTAGCGTTCAAGTAAGAAATGAGTTTGACAAAAGTAGGTCGACTGCGTCTACCTGATGGATAGCAGGAATCGCAAAATTGGCGACGGGTTGCGGAGAATTTTCAAATAACATTTTAAATGATGCTTTGCCGAGAAGAATAAGGCAAATTCCAGTATGGAAGTGTAACACGTTATTTATCGAGTTGCTACAAGCTTTTTGGCCGTTCAAGACTGCGATACGACAAGAGAGAACACTACCTGCATCAGAATGATAATACAATCGGGAAAGTGGACTCAACAATAGATTATTGATTTTTGAAGCATCGTATCTAACCTGTCTCAGTGTGAAATAACTCTGAGTGTTCCAGGGAAATGCCAGATATCGGGTGTTGGTTTCTGTGCTGATGGACATCACACACTCTAATCCGGAAATTTCTGAACGACGAAGCACGCACACAACCTTCTCCATCTTGGGAGGCTTTGTGGGGACAGAATCCAACTCGCCGCTGACAAAAAGGCCGTTGCAAGTTTTCGGGTTGTGAAATCACCTCTGACGTGTCTTTTCATGGGAGGTATCGACTGCTAAACTCTTCGAATCATGCTAAAACTGACATCAGCGCCTGATCTTAAGTTCAAGACGTGGCAAGTTCAAGTCGTGGCACCAAGTTTAAGTCAACTGAGAAACGTTCAGGGCACAATTGGTTGTATCCTACATCTACAAATGTTGCCCGAGGCTGCGGCATTGAAATGCGTTGTTTTCTTCACTAGGACACATGACGTCTATCCGCTTTTGAAAACGATTTGACTGGCGGCTTTTATGCACGACTCTTCATTGTGAAATGTCCTTAGTCGGCGGGGTGAACATGGTCGAATCGGTAGTGCGGAGTGGGAACAGTACCGATGTGTGAGTGAGAATGGCGAAGTATATTTGAATGTGAACATTGTAAACAGATTTTTATCCATGAACGAGTGTCTTTGTTGATATTCGATCATACGAGTCGTTGGATAATCAGTTTCTGCGTCAGAATTCGCAACTTTATGTAGATGATCATCAGAAGAAACTTGACAGCGCATTGCTGATGAAACGGGCGGTCGGCGAACGGCTGCATAAATTGATGCCAAAGTGATGGAAGGTGGACAGACGCGGCATTGGTGTTGTGTGTCGATGCAATGAAAGCTTGAGTTTTCTCTCTCGTACTGGAGGAATCGGTATGGCAAAACGTGCGCACGTAACCACAGCGTGAATAGTGTACAGATGAACGTAATGGTGATGAGAACTGTCACGTCGGTTGTGATTCACGTCGGATTCACCAATTATTACTGCAAAGTTGATGATGGCCATGATATGACTCAGAAGGTATATGCACTAATAATACTGTTCACTATGAATGACAGTATGGTTGCAACATGTATACAATGAATACAGTGCGAAAGGTGGAGTGTGTCCAGTGGTGAACTTATCGGTTGTGAGAGATCCTTCGTGACTGTCTGGACGTTGGGACGTGTCTTCTTACAGGTAACTATGATCTGCGCCCGAAAAATGGATCACCTTGATGATGGAACGGCGTAGATGGATTATTCTTGAAGAAAAGCAAGCTCAGTTTGCAGCCTGTGAATCTTTTTCTATCCTTACTCGGTCACGCATTTGCATTCCGTACTTAAATGGGACATATTGAGTGGGGGATTATGTGTTTTGGGCGATAAATATTCCCGTTTCCGTACTTGTCAAAGGAGTTGGACCAAACCTCATGGTTTACTGTGTGTGTTAATACTTCCTCTCTTTCTCTCTCTCTCTCTCTCTCTCTCTCTCTCTCTCTCTCTGTCC